>NW_017671179.1:158883-342536 GCF_001879085.1 Nicotiana attenuata
AGTTCGAACGAGGTCGAACCGATGTCGATGGCCTTGGCCATTATGTTAATTCGATTGTCGTTGAAGCGTTATCCGTCGAAGTTCGAACGAGGTCGAACCGATGTCGATGGCCTTGGCCATTATGTTAGTTCGACTGTCGTCAAAGCGTTATCCGTCGAAGTTCGAACGAGGTCGAACCGATGTCGATGGCCTTGGCCATTATGTTAATTCGACTGTTGGCGAAGCGTTATCCGTCGAAGTTCGAACGAGGTCGAACCGATGTCGATGGCCTTGGCCATTACGTTAATTCGACTGTCGTTGAAGCGTTATCCGTTGAAGTTCGAACGAGGTCGAACCGATGTCGATGGCCTTGGCCATTATGTTAATTTGACTGTCGTCGAAATGATATCCGTCGAAGTTCGAACGAGGTCGAATCGATGTCGATGGCCTTGGCTATTATATTAGTTCGACTGTCGTCGAAGCGTTATCCGTCGAAGTTCGAACGAGGTCGAACCGATGTCGATGGCCTTGGCCATTATGTTAATTCGACTGTCGTCGAAGCGTTATCCGTCGAAGTTCGAACAAGGTCGAACCGATGTCGATGGCCTTGGCCATTATGTTAGTTCGACTGTCGTAGAAGCGTTATCCGTCGAAGTTCGAACGAGGTCAAATCGATATTGATGGCCTTGGCCGTTATGTTATTTCAACTGTCGTCGAAGCGTTATCCGTTGAGAGATGGAAATTCCCGTTCATTCATTGGAGATTTCTGTTCATACAGTGGAGATTTCTGTGCATACAATGGAGAATTTTGTTTATTCAATGGAGATTTTTGTACATACATTGGAGATTTCTGTGTGTACAATGGAGAATTTTGTTCATTCAATGGAGATTTTTGTACATACAGTGGAGATTTCTGTGTATACAATGGAGAATATTGTGCCTATACTGGAGAATAACGTCCCTATGATGGAGAGTAACTAGTGTAGTCCCTTCACTATATTGGCCCATGGCTCGTGTCGATTGGCCGATATGGTGAATCTGCGCTCCTGTTCCACCGGGTATCCCCTTTGCCGCCTCGTTAAAAACCTTCCCGAGAAAACCCAATTGGGACAAAACTCGGGTCAGGGAAAAAGAGTACGACTCAGGAGATGCCTTTCAGAAGTGGAAGTATTTGAGGTGGGCGACGTTCCAATTGTTTTGGAGCGGTTTTCCTTCCATTGTTTCTAGTTGGAATGCCCCTTTGTTCGCTGCTGCGATGATTTTGTATGGTCCGTCCCAATTGGTTCCCAATTTCCCTTCGTTCGGATCTCTCGATGCCAGTGTTTTGGCTTTAAGGACATAGTCGCCAACTTTGAGCGACCTTACTTTGGCTTTCTTGTTGTAGTATCTTTCCGCTTGCTGTTTCTAGGCTATCATCCTTATGTGANGAATTACTTCGCCCGTAGGGACCTCGAGGACGAGCCCCAGTCCCGATCCCGAGGCATTCGCAGCGCCGTCAGTGTAGAGGGTCTAGAGGTCAGTACGGGTAGAAGCGTGAAGGGCTTCTTGTTCCACCTCTAGCAGCATCCCTGCACTGAAATCGGCGACAAAGTCGGCAAGTACCTGCGACTTGATGGCGGTTCTTGGGTGGTAGGTTATGTCATGCTCGCTGAGCTCTATGGCCCATTTGGCGAGCCCACCCGAGAGCTCGGGTTCGTGTAGGATGCCTCTTAGGGGGAAGGTTGTTATTACCTTTATGGGATGGCACTGAATATAAGGTCTAAGCTTTTGTGAAGCCACGACCTGTGCCAGAGCCAATTTTTTGAGGTGGGGGTACCTCGTTTCGGCATGTACGAGTGTTTTGCTGGTATAATAAATAGGGGATTGTGTACCTTTGTTTTCGCGGACCAAGACGGCGCTGACAGCGACTTCGGATACTACCAGATACACAAGCAGGCACTCGTCTGGGTCTACTTTGACGAGCAGTGGTGGTGAAGATAGATATGCTTTTAGTTTTTTCAGGGCCTCGATGCATTCTTCGTTCCATTGTAGTCCATGGTCTTTCTTCAGTACACTGAAGAATTTATGGCATCTGTCCGAGGACCGCGAGATAAACCTTGATAAGGCGGCTATTCGCCTCGTTAATTTCTGTACTTGTTTTTTTTGCCGCGCAGCACCTCGGGTATTGTGTCTATAGCCTTAATTTTGGTCTGGGTTGACTTCGATGCCTCGTTGTGATACGAGGAAACCTAGAAATTTCCCCGAGGCCACGCCGAAGGCGCATTTTTCTGGGTTCAGCTTCATCCCATACTGCCTCAGTATCTCGAAGGCCTGCTTTAAATGGTCGATATGGTCTTCCTTCTTAACCAACTTCACTAGCATGTCGTCGATATAGACCTCCATTGTTTTACCGAGTTGTTCCTTGAACATCTTGGTGACCAACCTTTGATATGTTGCGCCTGCATTTTTCAGTCCGAAGGGCATCACCTTGTAGCAGTACGTCCCTTGATGGGTGATGAAAGTTGTCTTTTCTTGGTCCTCTTCCTCCATTAAGATTTGGTTATAGCCAGAGTAGGCGTCCAAGAAACTTAACAGCTCGTGCCCTGCTATCGCATCGATTAGCTGGTCGATATGGGGTAACGGGAAGGAGTCTTTTCGGCACACCTTGTTTCGGTCGGTGAAGTCTACGCACATTCTCCATTTCCCATTTTTCTTTTTTAACCATGACCACGTTAGCGACCCATTGGGGGTACTTTGATTCCCTGATGGAACCGTTGGCTAGTAGTTTATCTACCTCTTCATTGACCGCCTCGTTGATTGCGGCGTTGAATTTCCTTCTTACCTGCCTCACAGGCGGGTAAAGTGGGTCGACGTTCAGCTTGTGAGTGGTGATGTCTCTTGGGATCCCCGGCATATCTGAATGAGAGAAGGCAAATAAATCTGCATGGTTAGTTAAGAATTCGTGGTACTTACCTGGGTCGGAGAGACTGTGTCCGATGTAGGCTTTCTTCGAGCTGTCGGTACTGTCCAGTTGGACAGGGTCGAGATTCTCGACTGACGCCTTGCAGGCTTCTACGACATCCGGGTCCCTGATAGCCTCTGTCGTCGGGCTGATTTTGGTTCCCGACATGGCTGATTGCTATGCTTCCGCGGTTGCTCCTTTCAGCTGTTTTGTATGTGCGCAATCTTGGGCAATTCTGTAACATTCCTGGGCGGTACGTGGCTCACCTCGAATGCTGAATATTCCCCATGGGGTGGGAAATTTGATTACTTGATAGAGGCTCGAAGGGATGGCCTGCATGGCGTGTACCCAGGGACGTCCCATGATGACGTTGTAGGCCGTTTCCTGGTTCATGATGTGGAACGTGGTTTCTAGCGTGACTCCCCCCGCCAGGACGAGTAGTGATATCTCTCATGAGGTTCTCTCTACTGCATTATTAAAACCCGTTAGCGTTATGCAACGCGGTATTATCTTATCTTTGAGCCTCATTTGCATGAGGACTTTTAGGTGGATAATACACGCGCCGCTTCCGTCGTCTACCACGATTCTTTTCACATCGGTATCAGCATGCGTAAAGTTATAACTAAAGCATCATAATGAGGGAAAGACAAACCGTCGGCATCAGACTTATCGAAGGTGATACCATCTTCGAAGTCATCATACCGTTCGTGAGCGATCGTGCGTTTCAACTTGTGTGTGGTAGTGAACTTTACATAGTTGATTGCCGAGTCGTCGCCGCCGGCGCCGCCGACGATCATCTGTATGGTGCGTGCTGGAGAAGGTGGTTTCGGTGGTCCTTGGGATTGATCGCGTCCTCTGGAAAAATTAGTCCTTTCTTTATCGCTGAGTAGCTCCTTCAGGTATCCTTGGTTTAGCATTCTGACCACCTCCTGCCGTAGGACTATGCAATCTTCGGTTTTGTGTCCTCTTTCCTGATGGAATTCGCATAGGACGTTCGACCTTCTTGCACTAGGGTCTGACTTCATTTTTTTGGGGCCACTGCACCTTCGTGCCCAGCTTTTCCAGTGCGTACACTATTTCTGAAGGGGAGACACAAAATTTATGAGCGGATAATAATGGGGGCATACCTCTTTCATTTCGAAGCGGGGCAGCATGTCGCTGTACGGCATCTGGGTGTCTTGGAGGAGGCGGGTTAGGAGTTCTGACGTAAGGCTGGTGCCTTTCTCTGTTGAAGCATGGAAGTGGTTCCCGTCGCCCGTCGTTGCGTCGGTTCCTCCTTACTTCTGATTGTATGGACGTTAGTCGTTGGGTCGGGCCGTTAAGGTCGTCTTCATCCGCTCTGACTTTGGCGCAATAGGCATTGTGGATCTCTTCCCACGTGGTGGGGGGATATTTCATGAGCCGATATAGCAGCTTTTTGGTTGCTTTGGATCCGTCTCTGTTCAGCCTATTTTGGAAAGCTGCCACCGCGCTTCCCTCCGATACGTTCGGCAGTCCCATTCTTACCCTGCTGAATCGTGCCAGGAAGTCCCTGAGTCCCTCGCCCGCTGTTTTCCTGATGGCGAAGATGTCGTTGACCCTGGCTTTGGCTTTCTTTGCTCTTGCGTGGGCTGTGGCGAACTTGTCCGCCATCTCTTCGAACGTTGATATCGATCGGGCCGGCAACTAAGAGTACCATGTGAGTGCTCCTCCCGTTAGAGTCTCCCCAAACTTTTTCAGCAACACAGATGGCACCTGTTCTTTCGATAGGTCATTGCCTTTTACGGCGGTCACGTAATGAATCAGCTGATCTTCTGGATCTGTGGTCCCGTCGTATATTTTCAAGTATGGTGGCTTCTTGAAGGTTTTGGGGATTGGGTGAGGAGCAGCTCCCTCATTATATGATTGCTCGACGAATCTCCCCATATCGCGTTTTGGCAGTAGCTTAGGGGCGCCGGGTATCTTGTCTACCCTCTCCTGGTGCTCCTTCATTTGATCACGAAGTGCTTTATTCTCGTTCTCCATTTCCTCCATTTTCTTAAGGATGGCTGTGAGCGCATCGTTGCTTGTATTGGAGTCAGTGTGGGTGTTACCTGTTCGTGCAACGCTGGCTCTCCGATGGTGGTGGTGATTTCTGCCACCAATGGATCTGTGATATTTCCCTGAGGTGGTTTCTCGAGTATGCTACTTAGAGTGTTCGTCAACCATTCCTCCAGTAGCTTTTTGACTACTGGGGGCGTTTCCTTTGCTGCAGATGTAGAAGTTCCTCTTTTATGCAAAATTGTTAGATCTTCAAGTGAGGAGGGCAAGATCTCCCCCTCCAGTATGTTACTTGGTGTTATATTCGTGGTATTTTCTCTGCCTGCTTCGTTGAGTGGGCCTATGAGGTTGGTTGAGACGTCTGCTATCATCTTCAACCTTGGCTCTTTGTCTGCCATTTGTTAGTTTCTATGAGATCTGAAGAATAGCGATGGTTGTTTCTGGTATCATAGATGTAAACTATGGTTTCTACTACCGAAATCCCCACAGACGGCGCCAAATTGTTTGACTCAAAAGTGGTTTAATACTTTTTAAGCAAATCAATTAATGTAGATGAAGGGGTAAATCGTAGTGGAAGATAATAAACTCTAGGATGATCTTGAATATTGAATCAGATAACAATGAGATAAACAAAGTTGATGAGAGAAAATGATAAATTTCTGTTAGATAAGAGAGACAATGCTAGAGAGAGAGAGAGAGAAGAGAAAGATTGTATTTTTAACAATCCGAAAAATCCCCCTTTTACAAGGCTTAGATCCTCTTTATATAACAGAGGATCCTTACTCGAATACAAAAAGGCAAAGAATAAAGTACATATTGTGGAGCGGCCGGTGTGGTCGTGGAGTCGTCCCTCTTGTTGCTCATAGGTCGCTCTTCTAACCGGGCTTACGCACACTTGGTCGGTCGTGCTGTCTTGAAGAACGTAGTTGGTCAAATCGACCCCATACAATGCTAAGTCCATAAGAGAGGGTGTATGTAACACCCCACACTTCAGGCAGAATCCCTCATCAGCGAAACACAAGAAGGATGTTGGGTAACAAGCCTTGGACACTAGCGATACGTTTTAAACCCGTGAAGGCCTAAGCCCAGATCGAACAATATCACTAGCGAGCTGTTACATCATATTAGGTGAAGTCCAGTGCTCTAATTAGGTTTCATTGCCATGTCAAGAAGACACCTTAAGTGCAAGAAACTGTCGTAGGAAAAAAAACTGAACGAATTAGCAAATATACGCAGAATCTTGTTTATAGTGGTCTGTCTGTTACATTCAAAAGTAAAGCTAAATCTTTTCTATATAAGGTCCTCTATGATGATATGGCTTAGATTTGTTTGGCAGAAGTTCAGCAATGAGAAATAGTGATTTTCAGTTAGGTTTTAATAGCTTTTTAGTGCTCAATTGATCATCGTGCTAACATTGGGAAAACCACTTAAGTATTAAGTTTACAAACCAATCTTATTGAACTATGCATACTTCATGATCGGACATAAAATCATTCTGACGTTAACAACAATAATTATGTCATATTCTCAAACAAGTTAGGATCGGTTATTTGAATCCTTAGTCCCGACTTGACTTCTGACACTAAATCATATTCTAAACTCCGCTTATGTGAGTTTGCTCACATTACTAATACCCAACCCAAATAAAAGAGAAGGATGTGGTAGGCTGGCAGTTAGTCGTGAAACTTGTCAATTCATAATTATAATGAATCCACATTAAATCATTCTGAGAGCAAAAAATAATAAATTTGACCGAAGAGTTAACTGTTCAGAACCTAAACTTGACAAATACAAGACCTAAATAACCACTTAACATCTTTAAATCCAGGGTCTATTAGGACTTTATGGGTTGGAGCAATCTCACGTTGTAAGTCTAAGATATGGTTTCTCTCAAATATCACTAGGAATCTTTGATGAAGCCTATTGTAGTGAATGTCAAATTCGGGAATTTAAATTTATAGGTTTTGAACTATAATTTTTTTTGCATAGTTTTCAGGATAGATTATTATATATATTAAGTGATTTTACTAATTCGAATATAGCATTAAAATCAAAGCTACTGGTTCAACAAAATCTGTAACTTCTATTTTAGTTCTGCCTCTGGTAGTATTTACTATTTTCTTTTTTATTTTTGTTTTGAAGAGAGAATATTGGACCTCAAGATGAAGAATGATAAGTACGTACTAAAGAGAAAAGTCTCCTACTACTTTTGTTTAGTCAATTTTTACTTTCTAGACACTCAGTTGAAGCATCAACAAAAATGCATTTAACTTTAGACGAAGAAAATCTAAGTTAGATTACACTGTTGACTAAAGCATGTGATTTGGTACAGACATAACATATGGCAATCCACATGATAAAGCATTAATTTGGAAGAAGATCCAGTGGAGTTCACATTGTTTACTCAAAAACTGGACAAATGCCTAGAGTGCAGGAATTAGGTAAATGCTTACCAAAACTCATTTTTAACATTGCTTTTTAAATAAATGAATCAAAAGAAAATTGAAAGCAGTAATAATTTCACCGACAAGGGTTCTGATGGAGTGATAAGTGCTCATTTATCCTTAACTAGAGGTCTCGTGTTCGAACATTGGATATGGAGTCGTCTTTGTTAGGGAGCGCTTTACCCCCAATGTGGGATTTTTCGGGCCGAATCCAAATTTAATCGAGTCCCAATATAGATATCGGACACCGAATGGAAAACCAAAATAATTAGCAGTAATAATTCAAAGATAATGCATCAAAAAATAACCCAATACTAGGTATATACCTAAGTCTAAAGCCAAAGCTCTCCCTTTATATAACTCTATTTCTACCGGTTTATGAGTCAATTGTGACTTTGGTATTTACATAATAAAAGTGGCTTGCAGGTAAGTAACTACACACGAAAAAGAAAAAAGAGTCCAAAAAAGTTAATCCCATGAATTTACAAAATAAAACTGGTTAGCACCTAAGATTTTGGCCTAGTGTTTATGAGTTGAGAATAATAAGATCTCAGGTTTAAATTGATTATGAGTTGAGAATCATAATATTGGCTTAAATTTTAACGAAGGCAAAACGCAAGTAATTTCTTTTCATATGTGAAGGTCTTGATGGATAGAGTACACGATACTTATATTAGAGAGGGAGACAAATAATTTACAAAATTAATCGAAATACGCGTAAACAAATATTGAACATCATCTATATACAAAAATATAATTGGATTACAAATTACCCTAATAACTTGTACTAGTATTCCTATCTTACTCATTCCTTGCTTGCTAGCTAGTTTGATGTGACAAGACAAATAAATACATGTGAGAGGGATATGACAATTGCCTTGTGAGTTAATGAATGACCTTTCCTTCTCACTCACCCTGGCAGGTCTCTCAAACTACACAGTTATCTGACACGTGGCAAAAACCCATGATCTTTCTTTCCATCAGTCTGCACAAAGATGTACTTTTACTAACTATACTGAGGTTTCAGAATTTTCAGTTCATTACAGTTTTTATTTTCTTCCTCTCTTCCATTTAGTCTCAAGAAACTCTCTCTTCCCTAGATTTATTGCAGTTGTGGCTTATGCCAAGAGGTGCAGTGGCACAGACTTTCATGTGTTAATAATGGCTCTGCACTTACTTCTTGTTCTACCACTTCTCTTTTACTGCTAATACTAACGATTAGGAGTTCCAATGATTCTTAAAAAATTGGCTGAACCTAATTTTGTTGAGTCGTTTATTGTCGGGTGTGCGAATAAAGTCCCATATTGGTAGTTGAAAAAATTGGGGGTCTACATATAAGGTGTAGGGATCTCTTAATGGAGTTAAGCCTTTTGGGAAAAGCCGTGCAGACTTGGCCCAAAACGGACAATATCACACTATATTAAGAGTGTATTTGTACTAGTTTAGCCCAACAACTTATTAAGCTATTTTTGCTTCGTTGAGCCGAGGGTCTTTTGAAAACAGTTTTTCTACCTTCGTAAGATAGAGGTAAGGTTTGCGTATATACTACCCTCCCAAACCCCACTTATGGAGATACACTGGATATGTATATTATTGTTGTTGATTATTAAGCTATTTTTAATAAAATTGTAGCTCTCAATATAAATTTATAATCTTATCAAGCAATTGGAATAAATTTTTTATTTGATAAATGAAAATAAATCGAAGCAAATAATTTTTTTTATATAAATAAAACATAATAAAGCATTAATTTTTTTGATCTTGAGCTTTGGAAATTGAGGCTGATTTAGATGGAAATGACTACAAACATTACTCGAACCTACTCTAGTAGTATTATATTGAGACTAAATTAGTTGCGGTTATTTTCAGTAGCAAGTCATTGAGGTAAGATTTCTCGTTGACCAAAAAAAAAAAGGTCAGATTTCTCCTCTTCTTTCAACCCCCCCTTATTATTTTGTGATATTTGAGTCAATTATCATGTCTATATTTTATCCAAAATTTCTAGTGATTCTTAACGTATTTTTAGATTCTATGTCTTTTGAACTGGAAAGTTTTTGTTTTAGATTCTTAAAAGTTTTTAGATTCTAGTGACCTCGGCCTCTGGTGGCCCCAACTGGTGGTCGTCCGTCCTGACTAGTAGCACGTGTCCTCACCATCTGTGAGAGAATAGAATAACAGAAGTTTAGTACTAGAATCAACAGATTCGCATGACAGGAATTCAAGAATGTGAAGTTTTTCCTAAAGGTTTTGCAGCCTCCCAAAGATAAGTACAGACGTCTCCGTACCGATCCGCGAGACTCTACTAAACCTGCTCATGACCCGTGGACCTATGCAACCTAGGCTCTGATAGCAATTTGTCACGACCCCAAACCACCACGGTCGTGATGGCGCCTATCGTAGTACTAGGCCAGCCGATTCGACATATATAACACAAAAGGTCCTTTTCTTAATTCATTTACTAATAAGATATTATCACAAATCTTTCGTTTGAACAATTCAAAACAAGTGGAAATAGATATGCAAAACATCAAACACTGCTCGATCCCGGTGTCACTAGTCATGAGCCACTAAAATACAACATGATACTGTCTACTCAAAACAAGATGAGTCTGATAAAAACAAATACTAAAGATAGGAAGGAGAAAGGCAGGGCTGCGGACGCTATGCAGCTACCTTGCAATCTCCGAAAATGCTCTGAAGGCAAGAGACAACTCTCACTCGGATGCTCTGGCACCTGGAATTGCACATAAGGTGCAGGGAGTAACGTGAGTACGCCAACTCAGTAAGTAACAATTATAAATAAAGGCTGAGTGCAGCGACGAGCATTTAAAATCATATACATATCATAACTTAAAAACCTTAGTGGGAAAACAAGATCAAATCACTAATTAAATTCTGAACATCTAGTAAAAACTTCAATTGCAATGAAAAGTCGTAAAAACATTTGTCCAACATTTTCAATAGAGGCTCAGTATAAATAAGAGTTGTTAGTTTATATGGATCCACCACACTGTAGAGTACCTGGTCCTCTATGAGTTTCTCTAAGAATACTAATGAAGCAGTGAGTAAATGAGACACGAGATTTTTACGTGGAAAAATCCCACTCAAGGGAATAAAAACCACGACCTACACTTGTAGGCTTTCAACTTTACTAACTTGCAATCACACTATTACAAGCCACTTTGTAATGACTCTGTTACAATACTTCAACTCAACTAACTTGTGATACACTTACCACAAGCCACTTTGTGACACACTAGTTACAAAGACTTTAACTTATGACTAACTCTAGTCACAACATAAACTCAGAAGGTTTATGATTTTGGATTTCCTAAAACACAACTTCTAAGAAAGCAAGATAGGAGTTACAATGAAGAACAAATAACAAGATTACAGCTCAACTACGGATACACATAGACTCATTGTGGAATTGATCCTTAAGTGGAGTTGTCTTCTTGTTCTTGACACACTTGTGACTTCAATACTGGATCAACTCTTTAATGCTTGAGAGAATATCACTAAATGCTCAAGTAAGTATCTTGTGCCTTGCACGATGTTGTTATACTTACCAAAGACATCCCAAGGATGATGTAATTTAATGGTTGGTACACACCTCTTCCCAATAGGAAGTGACTGCTGCACTGTCTGCTGCACTGTCGCGTGTACAGTTGCAGGTAGGTACTTTCTGCAGTTGCTTTCCAGCTTTATAGTTGACTTATACTTCTATCAGAGAACATCCAGGGATCAGGTCCCTGTCTTGTTCCTCTTTTCTCTTTACTTGCAGCAGTTCACACTTGCTGGAGTTCAGGCTGGGCTCCGTTCATTTGAAATGTGTACCAAGTGTGCCAGGTTCCCTATCTGGTTCTTGACAGTAAGTTTGTTAGATCATCAAAATGTAAGGCAAAAGCATTTAAAACCCATCAATTTCCCCCTTTTTGATGATGACAAACTTAGGCAGTGATAACATTTATTTAGGGCGGAAATGACAGATGAGGTAATAGGAACTGCACAATTTTCCCCTGACTTTGATTCCCCCCTAATTAGATCTTCCATTTCAAACAAGTAACAGGAACTTCACAAGTTCCTCCTGACTTTGATTCCCCCCTAATCAGATCTTCCATTTCAAACAAGTTCCATTGCCTTCCATTGCCTTTATACTATACAATCTTCCCCCTTTTGGCATCATTAAAAATACACAAGCAGTCAAACAACATAAAGAAGTCTAACGCAGCAACCTCATGCCACATATGTGCACACAACATGACAGAAAAGAGAAACCAAAGGAGAACAACATTGTACAAGGAAAAAGAAGAGCTGTTTCATTGATGTGAACAATGGACTGAGCAAAAAAGGAGCAGTAACGGTGAAATACAACATGCCGTCAACAAAAAAACAAACAAAAAGAAAAACAACAGCCACAAAACATCATAACAGAAGACAACTGGGCACTGAGAGGTATCTAAGGGGCACTAGAAGAGGAAGGCTTGGAGAGAGAGGCAGCAAGGGTTTTGAGAACCAGGTCCATACGGGAATTTGCAGATAGCTGTTCTTCAAGAAGTTTTGTGCGAAGCTCATCATTTTCCTTGGTCAAGAGGGCAACTTCTGCATGGGAAAAATAAACAGAACCAGGTCCCCCAACAGCTTGACTGAGCTGAGTTTCCAGTATGGCATTTTGAGCCCTCAACCTCCTGATCTCTTTGGTAGCAGCATTTTGGGAATTGATCAGTTGAGAAATGGTCGAGGTGCTTCCACCAACCTTTTTGACACATTCACATTCTTCCAGAGTGGTTTTGGAGAACGTTTGCTTGCGGGTGCCCACTCTGGGATTATCCAAGGGAGCCTTGTAGAACTTAAACACTCGAGTGAGGAGGAAGCCATATGGAAGCCCGTGATTACCACCTTTAAAGTTTGCCACCGTTTGCATATGTTCTATCATGATTGCTGGTAGATTGATCGGGACAAACTCATTAAGAGCTTCCATTAAGACTAGATCAGACTTTGAAGCGATAGACCGCCTCTCAGCACGAGGTAAAAACACCTTATTGACCAACTCAAAGAGCAGCTGATACTCAGGTAGTAGTGCTTTCTTATGCACTCGTTCCCCCTGCTGGACAGCTTGTTCTTTCATGATAGCTCTCCTAAAGTTAGCACCACAGGAACCCTTGACCGAGGACACCCCTTCACATGGAATTTGGAGAACCTTCCCCAATGCTGAAGCGTCAAGCACAATGTCTACTCCATTTACTAGCACACAGATGTGATCCCCCTCAACAATGAAAAGAGATGTGTAGAAGTTTTGTACCGCAACTTCGTACACCTTAGGCACATCCTCTTGAAACAAATGCTTCTATTGTTGAAATTCCACCATCTCCAGAACTTGCCTCATACCTGCCATCTTTGAGATTGCCGGATCAAACATACGACCCCACAAGACTTTCTGAGTTCTCAATCTCTCCTGCCAGAGACCACTGTCACTAGGCATGGTCTTCATAGAACCAGGTGCCCCTACAGTTCCCGTTTTCATTTTCTGGACTCCTCAGCAACCTTCCCTTTCCAATTTACAACCCCCACAGTATCTTCTGAAATAGCTTGCTCAACTACAACCTTCTTAGACTTACTGCTACCCTTTATGGATGGTCCATTTTGTTTTTCAGTAGCTTCACCGGAAGCTTCAACCACAGACTTCTGGATTTTTGTAGATCGTTTTACTAAGGAACTGGGTTCCTCTACAGCATCTTCATCAACCCCAACCACTGGAATGCTTTTGTCAGACACAAATTCCCCCTGTTTCATCAGCTTCTTCTTCCTTTTCTTAACACTCCTCTTCCTTTTTTGCAAGGCAGACTCGAAAGTCTCTTTCTGCTGCAACCTGGTAGTGAGTCATTTGGAAGAGGATTCAGGAGTCTCTGTTGGTTTGTGCATCTTGAACCGCGCGCTGAGAACCATATCATCTTCATCAACAAGGATCTCACTGGGTGGAATGGATTCTAAGGGTTTAGGATAAACAAGAGATTCCCGAGTTGATTTAACTGGGAGAGAATCAGTTTCTCCAACAGGTTTTTCTAAGACTGTTTCATGGACTGGAGACTCGAACAGTACCAAGGTTCTTTCATCGCCTAGGAATAGAGTTTCTTCCCCTTGAGACTCAGACAGAAGGAAGGCTCCTTCATTCAAAAGACTTTCAGCAGCGATAGCCATGATATTGTATGCTGCTTCATTTTCTGGTGACTCTGTGTGAGCCACTGAGTCCAAAATGGAGGAGTTCAGATACTGATTAGGATCATCCCCAGAGACCTCTAACACCTGAGAGGTAACACTTCCTGAGTGTTCTTTGGTGAGATCAGAAGAAGGGAGAGACATGGGGTTTTCACCACATGGAAGAGAGACAGAGTTTGACGGAGAAGGAGAAACAATAGGAAATGAGGAGGAAACAGGTGTGGGTGCAGTAGTTTTGGAAATAGTGGAAGAGTGAATTTTTGGAGATGACTTTAAGGATGATAGGGAAGTGGGAGTGGTGTTGATGGTAGGAGAAGGAAGAGATTGTTCGATTGCCATTGTAGGAGGATTTGGTAGGGAATTCGAGTGAGAGAGAGGTTAAGAGAGGATCACAGAGATACATTGGGGATGAAGGTTCAAGACAACTATGAGAGGGAGAGTTTGATGGGAAGAAGGGCTAATGATGAGAAAGGAGAGAAACAGGTTCTGAAGGGTTTTGAAGCGGTGGTAGGTTTGGGAATACGTAACATCCAGAGGAGGTGAAAGGATTTGAAAGACAGGACGTGACATGCAGACTTTGAAAAGTCGGATGATGTGGCAGTTGAATTAATTTTGTTAATCCTTTTGAGAAAGCATGCAAAAAACAAACACATTACTACTAACCTGTGGTACAGGAACCTGATGCCTGAACGGTTTTTGAAAACGATTTTAGCAGCTCTTCTTTCGCAGTTCAGAATTGTACCTTTAGCTTCTATGATCGTCATGTGTGTTTACCTGCAACAGTATCTATGTGAGTTAGGCTTGGCCAGAAAACACTTTAGCTAGTTTTACCTGAAGGTGATTTTCATAGCCATTTGATGAGGTATCAGGTTTTCAATCAAGCTCCAATAGCCCCGGCTTCACCCTGTTTCTTTCAAAAATGTTCCCAGCTCAATGCTTCTGTGAAGATGTCTGCAATTTGATGTTTTTTTTACATTATTTTTGAGACAGAGATATCTGACATCAACGTGTTTTGTCCTCTTGTGCTGAACCGGGTTCTTTGCCATGGTGAGAGCGTATGCTTCAGCTGTTGAGAGCACCACTAGGTTGTATTTCCTCGTACCCCATGAAATTAAGCATGATCCAATAGAATGAGTCATTCCAGATGTGCTCTTCTTGACCACCAGATAACCTTGTTTCCTTCAGAATGTTGTAGTTCCTCTTGCATTGCAGTAATCCAGTCTACATCCTTCAAGGCTTCCTTGATATTTTTGGATTCTATTTGGGATAGAAATGCTGAGAAGACGAGGGAATTTCTGGTTTTTGATCTTGTCGGAACTCCAGAATCAAGGGGGTGATTATATTATCAAGTGGATGGGAGCTTTTGTGTTTCCAATTTGAAGACTGAAGTTTGATTAGTAGAGGAACTGGGTAGTAATTGGAGTACCAGGTTCCTCTTGAGAAGTGGAAGAGGACGTTGCATTGTCTTCACCTGTCTCTTTCATTTGACTCATCATGTCAGCCTTGCCATTTGAAACATCAGATACTTCCCCGGGAACCAAAAGTGGTTCATTATCTAGACCATCTATGTTTCCTCCCTTGTTAGAGGAGGGTGTCTCGTTGAATAGCACATGAACACTTTCTTTCACACATTGTGTCCTTTTGTTGTAGGCTTTGTAGACTTTGCCTTTAGAGAAATATCCAAAAAAGATTCCTTCATCGCTTTTTTTTTTTGCATCAAACTTCACAAGCTGGTCCTTCCCATTGTTGAGAACATAGCAATTGCATCCAAAGATTCTCAGATAAGTTATCTTTGGTTTTCTTCCATTGAGCAGCTCACAGGGGGTTTTGTTTAGGAGGGACCTGATCATACACCCGTTCACCAAGTAGCAAGCAGTGTTTATTGCTTCTATCAGAGATTTTTGGCGATTCCACTGTCAATGAGCATTGTCCGTGCCATGTCTTCCAGAGTTCAATTCTTTCGTTCACAAACACCATTTTGCTGTGAAGTCCTTGGTACTGAGAAGTTGTGAGTGATTCCATTTTCATTACCAAGCTCATCAAATTTGCGTTGTCAAATTCTGTCCTGTGGTCAGATCTGATGCATGCTACCTTCAATTTCATCTTCACGTGGATCTTCTCGACAAAGACAAAAATACCTCGAATGTCTTACCCTATGTTCTAAGAACCAGTGACCAAGTGAATCTTGAATTTGACAGACCACGAACCAGGTCCCTCTAAATCAGTTTATTCAGAAATGAGAAGCTTGCATGCCCCAATCTTCAATGCCAAAGTTCTGCATCATCACCAACTGCCTTCAAGCAGCTCATATCACCCACTTGTAGAGATTCAATGTCAGCAACGTAGATGTTCTTGTATCTTTTGGCTACTAAGACCACTTTGCCAATTACTAGATTGGTAACTGCGCACACTTTTAATACGAACTCTACTTTGTTCCCTTTATCACAAATTTGAGAAACGCTCAAGAGACTGTACTTCAGGCCATCCACATAGTACACGTTCTCAATTGAGTGTGGAAGTGACTTTCCAACTATTCCAACACCGAGAATGTACCCTTTTTTCATTTCTAAAGGATACATTCCACTCTTTGCAGGGCTTTCAGTGAGAGAATATCCATGGTGTTTCAAGTCATGTGCTTTTAGCGTCCACTGTCCATGAACCGTTGCAGTCCGCTTCCTCTCACTGTTCCCTACACATATAAATTATGGGTTAGATTTAGGAACCTAAACTAGTTTGGGTCCCTTGTTAAGAGAAAAGGGATGAATAAGAGCTTTTTTAGTCCATGCAGGTAGTATTCGTTTCTTGCGAGTGGTACCTGGTCCTTCTTTAGTTGTCACTTTTTCAGTAAAAAATTTGTTTTTCTGAATAGATTGAACCCTGGCCTGGCAATTTTCTTTGAAGTGCCCATTGTTCCCACAGTGGGTACAAAGCCAGTTATCAGGAACTGTGACGTACTTGCTGTGAGGGTTGTAAGGAGTTTTCTCTTTCGGAAAACCCCGGTATTCCCCGTTTTCTGGTTTTACCCACTATTTGGTTGAAGTAATGCAGTGACACCATCTGAGGACTAGGTCCACTTGAGAGATTTCTCAAGATCAGTTTTTACTTTCTTCAATTCAGCTTGAAGCTGCCTATTTTTCTCGAGTTCACCACATAGACTAGTTTCAACATCATTTAATTCCCTTTCAAGCTTGATGTATGACTCACTCGCTACTTCTTTCCCTTTCTCAATACTTGCAGGCCTAAAATCTGATTTGAGTCCCTCAATAGTTTCCTCTAGGTCAGTGATTATCACTAAAAAGTCATCTCTCTCTTGCTCAGTAGCTGCAATTTTCTCTTCTAGAGTGTGCTTTTGATTGCTAAAGCTCTCTATGGTTTCCTTCAAATCAACAACCACTACCATCAAGTCATCTCTCTCATTTTCTACACTATTTATTTTTTCATTCAAAGCTTCCTTTTCTTTTTCAAAATTAGCTAAGGTCTCATTTAGATCAACTACACATACCACCAGATCGTATCTAGATTGTTCAGCATCTCCTAGCTCTATGGTCAAGATCTCCTTATCATTAATAAGGCTATAGTATGCATCAATTAGAATATTTGCTAATGACCTTAATTTCTTAGAAGAGTAAGATTTCAAATTTCTCTGAACATCCCTGAAATTTACCTCATCATTTTCATCCTCTTCGTCATCGTCAGACTGAGCCATCAGCGCAAACAGTGAGTCATATTTTGTTGCTCCAGTTTCTACTGCCATCATGGAGCTATTTTTTGCATCTGGTTCCCCTTCTAATTCACTGGAGGAGTCTCCCCAAGCAGCAAGAGCTTGCTTCACAACATCAGCTGCACTTTTTCTACTGAATCGTTTGTTAGGAACCGGGTTCCTTTTTGCTGCTTTGTCAGGGTTTTGCTTGTATTGCTCCTGTTTCAGAAATGGACAGTCTTTGATGAAATGCCCTGGCTTTCCGCACTTGTGACAGAGATCATTGTTCCTTGACTTACTTGAACTGCCCCTCTTTGCTATACCACAATTTCTTCGAACCATCTTTTGAAACCTTTTAGTAAGATAGGCCATATCACTATCTTCTTCACTTGAGTCACTGTATTTAGCCTTGAGCACCAGGTTCTTTTCCTTCTTTCGCTCTCTCCTTTCACTGTCTTTCTTTTCATCTCGTATGTCTTCAGATTTCCAATCAGCTCATCCATGGTTAGAGTTTGTAAATCTTTATCTTCAGTGATGGAATTTACTTTACTCTCCCAAGAGCCAGGTAGAACACCGAGAGTCTTCCTTACAAGCTTGTTTCTGGGAATAACATCTCCAAGTGAATGAAGTTCATTTATGATGGATGTGAATCTAGTGTGCATATCTTGTATAGACTCATCATCCTTCATCCTGAAGAGCTCGTACTCAGTAGTGAGCATGTCAATCTTGGACTCTTTGACCTGAGTAGTTCCTTCGTGTGCAGTTTGCAATGCTTCCCATATTTCTTTGGAAGAATCACAAGCTGAAATTCTGGTGTACTCATTAGGTCCTATACTACATACCGAGATTTTCTTGGCACGATAGTTCGTTTCTACGGCTTTTCTGTCAATATCACTGTACTCTTTTCTGTCTTTTGGCACCATTGGTCCAGTTTCTCCAAGCTTCTTCATAGGAACGTGTGGACCATCACAGATGACGTCCCACAGTTTTGAGTCTTCAGCCATTATAAAATCATGCATACAAGTCTTCCACCAGCCATAGTACTGACCATTGAATCTAGGAGGTCTGTAGGTAGATTGTCCTTCCTCAAAGTTAGGTGGAGCAGCCATTGTTATCCTTTCTAGGTGTTAGCCTTTTAGAAAGAACTTTCTCTGATACCAATTGTTAGTTTATATGGATCCACCACATTGTAGAGTACCTGGTCCTTTATGAGTTTCACTAAGAATACTAATGAAGCAGTGAGTAAATGAGACACGGGATTTTTACGTGGAAAAATCCCACTCAAGGGGACAAAAACCACGACCTACACTTGTAGGCTTTCAAGTTCACTAACTTGCAATCACACTATTACAAGCCACTTTGTAATGACTCTATTACAAAGACTTCAACTCAACTAACTTGTGATACACTTACCACAAGCCACTTTGTGACACACTAGTTACAAAGACTTTAACTTATGACTAATTCTAGTCACAACATAAACTCAGAAGGTTTATGATTTTTGGTTTCCTAAACCACAGCTTCTAAGAAAGCAAGATAGGAGTTACAATGAAGAACAAATAACAAGATTACAACTCAACTACGGATACACATAGACTCATTGTGGAACTGATCCTTAAGTGGAGTTGTCTTCTTGTTCTTGACACACTTGTGACTTCAATGCTGGATCAACTCTTTAATGCTTGAGAGAATATCACTAAATGCTCAAGTAAGTATCTTGTGCCTTGCACCATGTTGTTATACTTACCAAAGACATCCCAAGGATGATGCCATTTCGTGGTTGGTACACACCTTTTCCCAATGGGAAGTGACTGCTGCACTCTCTGCTGCACTGTCGCGTGTACAGTTGCAGGCAGGTACTTTCTGCAGTTGCTTTCCACCTGTATAGTTGACTTATACTTCTATCAGAGAACATCCAGGGATCAGGTCCCTGTCTTGTTCCTCTTTTCTCTTTACTTGCAGCAGTTCACACTTGCTGGAGATCAGGCTGGACTCCGTTAATTTGAAATGTGTACCAAGTGTGCCAGGTTCCCTATCTGGTTCTTGACAGTAAGTTTGTTAGATCATCAAACATAGGGCAAAAGCATTTAAAACCCATCCAGAGTGAAAACAATATTTTCATAAAACAAACCCCTGGGGCAAAGCATCACTTATATATATAGCCCCTCGGGCAAGCCTCTCAGTCACTCGTGACTGCACTATCATCAATCAGCTCTCACACTCATCACTTACGCTCAATAGATAACTTATAATAACCGCTACGGCATGCATCCCGATCCATAAATATATAATCTACTGCACTCACTGGGGGTGTACAGACTCCGGAGGGGATCCTACAACCCAAGCGCTATATTGTTGCGGCATGCAGCCCGATCCAACATATCGTTGCGGCATGCAACCCGATCCATATATGTATATATATAATGCTACGGCGTGCAACCCGATCCATAACTATCCTCACAATCCGGCCCTCGGCCTCAGTCACTCATCAGTCTCGCAAGCCACTCGGGCATTTCAGTGCAAACTCAGGGAACTCAGTCCAAAACACTTTCATAAGTATTAAAACAGAGTAATGAACAAGATTAAACAGTAAACATGTATAAACTATGACTGCGGATAGAGCTCTCTATCAAAACAATGTGAGGATAATAGTAAAATACCCCTAAGGGTCCAAACAGTACGGCATGAGGCCCCAAACATGGCATTCAGCCCAAGTTAACAGAATTATTTCTAAAACACATGGATATCATATAGAGTTTATCAAAATATGCAACTCTACAATTGCCACGAGACGGACCAAGTCACAATTCCTACGGGTGCACGCCCACACGCCCGTCACCTAGCATGTGCGTCACCTTATTTATCAAAATAGTACGAAATTCTGGGGTTTCATACCCTCAAGTCTAGATCTACAATCGTTACTTACCTCAAACCGGGCGAAAATCTATTCCGCAATGCACTTGCCTCTCGACTCGTCCTCAAATCGCCCCGAATCTATCCAAATCAGAATCATAACATCAATACACGCCAAAGGAACAAAGCCCACGCGAAAATTATCAAATTTAATCAAAATTCCCGAAATTGGCCAAACTCGACCTCCGGGCCAACGTCTCGAAATCAGATAAAAATCACAACACTAGAATTCTTATCATTTCACGAGTCTATACATACCCAAATCATCAAAATTGAACCTCAAATGGCCCCTCAAATCCCCAATTTAAACTCTCCAATTTCAAGCCCTAATATCCCAATTTCTTCCCTAATTTTCCCACTAAACTCATGATTAAACAATTGAATAATTGCCATAAACACAAGATACAAAGGCCCAAATTGCTTACCTCACTGAAAGCACTTAATTCCCCCCTTGAAATCACAGCTCCCAAGCTCCAACTCGTTCAAAAATGGTGAAGAAAATGGCTGAAATTCGCGAAGTGATGCTTTTATAGTTTCTGCCCAACGATTTCCGCATCTGCGGTCTCCAAGTCACTTCTGCGACGCCGCACTTGCGGAAAAACCATCGCAGGTGCGATTTTCAGTTAACTCTTAAAATCCCATTTCTGCGGTCAACACCCGCATCTGCGGTCTCGCAAGTGCGGTCCTTGGTGCGCACCTGCGGATTTGCCTCAACTATAAATTCTCCACGTCTGCGGCCTCCTTCTCGCACCTGCGATCTCGCACCTGCGGTCCCAATCCGCAGGTGCAGATATGCAGAAACAGCAAAATCTGCTGCATCAACTTAATGAAATTCCTTCCGTCAACCACCCAAATTCAACCCGATGCCCTCGGGACCTCAACCAAACATGCCAACAAGTCACATATCATCATTCGAACTTATACTAACCTTCAGAACACTCAAAAAACCATCAAAACACCATATCACCCTCGGATTCAAGCCTAAGGATTTTCAAACTTCCAAATTCCGCGAACGATGCAAAAACCTATCAAACCTCATCCGAATGACCTGAAATTTGCACACACGTCACAAATGACACTACGGACCTACTCAAATTTCCGGAATTCCATTCCGACCCCGATATCAAGATTTCCACTACTGACCGGAAAACACCAAATTTCCATTTCCGCCAATTCAAACCTAAATCTACCATGGACCTCCAAATTACATTCCGAACACGCTCCTAAGTCCAAAATCACCTAACAAAGCTATCCGAACCATCAGAATTCACACCCGAGATCTTCTACACATAAATCAACATCCAGTTGACTTTTCCAACTTAAGCTTCCAAATAAGAGACTAAGTGTCTCATTCCACTCTAAGACTACTCCGAACACAACACAACCAACACGATATGATAAAATACAGCTGAACAACACACAAGGAAGCAGAAATGGGGGAAACGGGGTTGTAACTCATGAAACGACCGGTCGGGTCGTTACAGCCGAACCACATTATATGTTTGTGTCTCTTTTAGTATATTTCTCTTTTGTTGTCTGATTTCTCGTCGTTTAAAGTTTGCTTTGTTAGCTTCCACATGAACCTAATTATTTTGGTCCTAACATACATACATACATACATACATACATACATATATATATATATATATATATATATATATATATATATGTATATATATATACACACACACACACACACACATACACACAAAAGTATCAATGAACGTGCGTTGCACGTTAATAATGACACGTGATAGTTTAAATATTCATTTGTATGAAGGAACAACAATATTTAATTAATGAGAGAAATTTTATGTATAATAATACAACAATCATCTAAATATCGAAAAATATTATTATACAAGCTTAATACGTGAATTCAAATTGAAATGACATCATCAGAACTTACACAAATGATCAGTTTAGTCATATTAGTTAGATAATTATGTATTATAATTTAAAAGTATTTAATGTGATGGTATCTTACCGAACACTTCTTTGTAGACGATGTTTTTGGTGTATGTTTTCTTCTAATGTTTTGGCTGCTTTGCCATAACCAGAACTCTTGTTGTCGATATTGATATTCCTCTTGAAAGTACAACATATAGTTATTTGTTTAAGAAAACTTATTGGGGTAAATATAGTCCTATATTTGGGATGTTTGTCCTTGTGCGTTATTTATTATTATAATTGCTAAACATAAACATGCTGAAAATTATTTTTACACAAATTTAGAAGATTATTCTTTAGTTTCGGAAATGAAAGTTGAATTCAAGGATAAAAATATATTTAGAAGTATTGACCAGTATCATAAATTTTGCATGTATGACATTATTGTCAAAATTTCTATATACCATTTGTATGCTATTATATAAGCAATTTGACGGTCTAAGTTTTTCAGTAGCATGACAGTCATATTTTTCTTTATAATCAACTTGTATGCAATGGAAGATCAATTTTAACTTAGTCTATTATATATATGGTGATATTAACATGTGTAAAAATAATAAACTTGACAACAAATATACGGTATAAGGCCATTTGGTATTAAAGAATTTAAGTATTCTTCTTGGTAGTAATTGTTGGTATCATCTTGTACTAAGTCAAAAGTTAAAAAATATTTTATTTTTATCACAAAATTTTGATATATAAATATCGCTGCGGCGTGCAGCTCGATCCATAGATATACATAATCCTTACCATCAGGTCCTCGACCTCTCTCTCAGTCATTAACCTCACAGCCACTCGGGCATTTCAGTGAAAATCAGGGAACTCAGCCCAAACAGTTCTCATATATTTGAAAGTAGAGTAATGAAACTGAATCAATAATAAACAGGTAAAGTCATGACTGAGGATACGCTTCAAAATCAAAACAGTGTGAGGAAAGTAATAAAATACCCCTAAGGGTCCAAACAGTTCGGCACAAGGCCCCAAACATGGTATTTAGCCCAAATCAACAGATTTATTTCTAAAACACATGGATATCATAAGTTTGTCAAAATATGCAACTCTACAGTCGCCACGGGACGGACCAAGTCACAATCCCTGTGGGTGCACGCCCACACGCCCGTCAGCTAGCATGTGCATCACCTCATTTACCAAAACAGTACGAAATTCCTGGGTTTCATACCCTCAGGTCTAGATTTACAATCTTTACTTACCTCAATCGGTTGAAATCCTACTCCGCGACGCCCTTGCCTCTCGACTCAGCCTCAACTCGCCTCGAATCTATCCAAAATCAGAATCATAACATCAATATACGCTAAGGGAACAAAGCCCACGCGAAAATAATCAAATTACGTCAAAAATTCCGAAATTGGTCAAACCCGACCCCCCGGGCCCACGACTGGGAAATTGATAAAAGTCACATCAATAGAATCCTTATCCTCCCACGAGTCCATACATACCAAGAACATCAAAATCAGACCTCAAATGATCCCTCAAATTGCAAATTTTACCTCTTCGATTTGAAGCCCTAACTTCCCAATTTTTCACCCTTAATCTCATAAATTTCCATGTTTAATCCACTGATATTCACCCTAGATACAAGTATTAGTTTCAAGAATCTTACCACCAAGCGTTACCCCTTGAATCCCTCTTAAAATCCTCCAAAAAGCTTCAAAGCTGATCAAAAATGGTGGAAAAATACGCAAATTTCGCGAGGGCAAGAATTTATATGTTCTGCCCAGGGGTTCCGCATTTGCCGTCCAATACCGCACCTGCGACCCCCGCACCGGCGACAAGAAGTCCGCATCTGCGGAATTTCACTTGAAGTCCCCATCCGCACTTGCGATCAAGCCACCGCATCTGCGGGCTAGCAGGTGCGTCTAACCTCCGCTTCTGCGCTGCATCCCCAGCCAACTGGCCTTCGCTCCTACGATTGAAAATGCCGCTTCTGCGGCTTGCACCTGCGGTCCACAATCCGCAGGTGCGGTTATGACAGAAACATAGCAGCTTCAGCTGCAAACTCTATTTTCCAACTCTCCGATAACCATCCGAAATCATCCCGAGGCCCCCGGGACCTCATTAAAAAATACTAACAAGTCATATACCACTATTAAAACATATACCAACCCTCGGAATACTCAAAACAACACCGGAACACAAAATCACCCTCGAATTCAAGCCTAAGGATCCCAAAATTTCTGAATTCCGCAAACAATCAAAAAGTCTATCAAACCTCGTTCGAATGACCTGAAATTTTGCACACACATCCCAAATGACACAACGAACCTACTCCAATTTCCGGAATTCCATTCCGACCCTGATACCCAAATTTCCACTACCAACCGGAAAACGCCAAAATTCCAATTTCGCCAATTCAAGCCTGAATCTACTACGGACCTCCAAAATACATTCCGATCACGCTCGTAAGTCCCAAATCACCTAACGAAGCTATCCGAACCATAAAAACCAAATTCCGAGATCGTTTACTCACAAGTCAACTTCCGGTTGACTTTTCCAACTAAAGCTTCCCAAAAAGAGACTAAGTGCCTCATTTATCTATAAAACCAATCCGAACCCGAACCAACCAACGCGATACGGTGAAATGTAGCTGAACAACACATAAAAAACCAGAAATGGGGAGAACGGGACTGAAACTCATGAAACGACCGGCTGGGTCGTTACATCCTCCCCCTCTTAAACAAACGTTAGTCCTCGAACGAGGCCAAAAACATACCTGAAGCCTCAAATAGGTGAGGATATCTGCTCCGCATCTCCCGCTCGGTCTCCCAGGTAGCCTCCTCCACGGGCCGACCTCTCCACTACACTTTCACTGAAGCTATATCCTTTGATCTCAACTTTCAAACCTGACGCTCTAAAATAGCCACTGGCTCCACATCATAGGTCAAATCACCGCCTAACTGAACAGTGCTAAAATCCAAAACATGAGACGGATCGCCGATATACTTCCGAAGCATAGAAACATGAAGTACCGGATGCATACTCGACAAGCTAGGTGGCAAGGCAAGCTCATAAGCCACCTCCCCAATCCTCTGAAGCACCTCAAAAAGAACCGAGGACTCAATTTACCCTTCTTCCCAAATCTCATAACACCCTTCATTGGTGAAACCTTCAGTAGAACCTTCTCCCCAACCATGTAGGACACATCACGAACCTTCTTATCAGCATAACTCTTTTGTGTCGACTGCGCTGTACGAAGCCGCTCCTGAATCACCTTCACCTTGTCCAAAGCATCCTGCACCAAGTCTGTACCCAAAAGTCTAGACTCACCCGGCTCAAACCAACCAACTGGAGATCTACACCGTCTCCCATATAAAGCCTTATATGGAGCCATCTGAATACTCGACTGATAACTGTTGTTACAAGCAAACTTCGCGAGCGGTAGAAACTGATCCCATGACCCTCCAAAATCAATGACACAAGTGTGCAACATGTCCTCCAATATCTAAATAGTACGCTCGGACTGGCCGTCCTTTTGAGGGTGAAAAGTTGTGCTTAACTCAACGTGAGTACCTAACTCTCACTGCACGGCCATCCAAAACTGTAAATTGAACTGAGTACCTGTCGCGCCCCCTTTTTTCTCCCTTCTTGCGAGGAAGTCCGGGTTTCGACATTCGTGGGGGAACAACTCGTTTCCTTTTGGAAATTGGGTATTTTGAAGAGTCGCCACCTAACGGATTATGGTGCGTTTGGGCACCTAGAGCAATTAAATCATGTAACTAGTTGCGTTACGGAGATTAGGGTAAGGGCTCGAAATAACCTTGAGGGGAAGGTGTTAGGCACCCCTCGCGGTTCACAACGGTGGGTCCCGACCGAACTTAAACTATGTGGATTAGTCATTTTAACAAGTAAACAAGTATTTGCAAATAAAGGTAGTTTTCACATTATAAATGCATATATAATCAAGGAAGTTCAGGTAATGAAGGTAAAGAGGTTTGGACAACATGCATGTGTAGGGAAAAGGAAGTTTAAAGAATTTAAACACATATGGAATTGGGAAAGGGAAGTCCTAAGTTGATTAGCCTAAAGGATCATACCCATGCAATGCCCGGTAATCACTCCTCAATGAGGGGCTACACGTGACATTAGCGCGCAGTCATCATATCCCTTTACTACCCATTACCCTCCCCTTAGTGGTTATGAGCGAGTTTAATTAACGTCCTCTAAGCGTGCTGCTACCCGTCCCTTACTTATGGTCCTGGAGGAATTTGGGTCCTCTAAATCTGGACAGTTCTAGACAGCCTAAAGTTCGTAAAAGGTAAAAACCTAGGCGACAGGCAAATAACATATAGGACAAGCAAGTAAGGACAGGCAGTTAGAAATCTCATATTTACCTCCACGTGTATATAGGCAATTAAACAACACGTCTAAAACACAAATTTTCAAAAGAAGTTCAGAAATCCTAAGAACATGGTATCTGGATGAATGCTACAGATTTAGGACATGCATAAAGAAAGTGGCATGATCCTAACCAGTTTGCCTACTGGTTTTATAGCCTGTTAAGCCTGGATAATCTCACATATAAACAGAACTGGTTTCACAATTATTTAACGCCCTAAGGCTTGCCTAAGTGTGCATATGCAGTCATAATTCTAGGAAGACATTTTGAAGTCCTTTATCCTATAGGCATGCTTTCTAGTGATATTAATTAACACAACGTTGAAGACTATTACAGAAACGAGTAGGATAATTAATTAAAATGTTTCAGAACCTACAGGCGTGAGTTCTAATTAAACTGATTTTAGATCCTATAGGCATGAGTTCTAATAAACTGATTTTTAGATACTGTAGGCATAATTTCTATAACTAAAGCTGATTTTAGATCCTATAGGCATGATTTCCAAAGAGATAAATTTGAATATATGCCATAATGGAAACTGAACCTTAATTATTTTATTCCCTATAG
This sequence comes from Nicotiana attenuata, assembly GCF_001879085.1. Lineage (NCBI taxonomy): Eukaryota > Viridiplantae > Streptophyta > Magnoliopsida > Solanales > Solanaceae > Nicotiana > Nicotiana attenuata. The sequence goes on from NW_017671179.1 coordinate 185,967, forward strand.
GCATGGTGTCTAATCATGTAGAGTAAGGCAGGCAGAACTTATTTGACCAAAGCAAAACCCTATAGGCATATTATCTAACAAAACACATTTGAACCAAAATGAACCCTATAGGCATGTTAACTAACAAGAACATATTTGAACCAAAATGAACCCTATAGGCATGTTATCTAACAAGAACATATTTGAACCAAAATAAACCCTATAGGCATGTTATCTACCCAATTTTACCCACAATATACAACTACCCTCCCTTTTCACTATCACCCCAATATCTATTTACAATTAGTTATTACAGACCAATGATTGAATAAAAAAAACATAAATAGAATAGAAGTTAAGCTATAAGGAGCCTGAAGTAGGCCCAAAGAATCCTGATATGCCAGACCTCAGTAGTCTCAGATGCCCAAAGTTTCATAGCCAATTTCATGTCTAGGTGCGTCAGAGTTCCCTATGGACCTCAAGGATCCCGGGCAGTGCTCACACCCAGACCTTTCACAAATAAGGACTGATTTACGTGCAGTGTGGAAGAGCCAACCCTGATATGCCAGAGTTCAGAGAGATCTCAAGGGTCTCTAAGAAGTACACATACCAGAGGGGCAGGACTTAATAATCTAAGAGTAAGTGAAAGTGCATAGTTTTGAAAAAAAAGGGTTTTGGTGAACAGTATAAAGAATGCTCTTAGGAGTGAAGAGGTTTTCTGAAACCAGTACTAGTTTGGGTGGTAAAACAGCTTGAGAAAAGCATGGAAACATTTTTTTTGAAATCAGAATACAAGTCACAGAACAACAGCTTCAGAAACACTTTGGGGAAAACAGATTGCACACATGGATAGAGGGGTTGAGGATACATAGAATACACCCTAGTGTATAAGCAAACAGATGCACAAACTTCTCAAAAATTTGTAGAATTGACAAGTTAGTTACAAAGATTACAGCAAAGACATGTTGAGAACACATAGACCTTGGACATGACCAAACACACAACTAAAGTACTTTGAAGGTCTAGATGACTTAGCAGCATCTCATTAGTGAAGTAGAGTAGGCAAGACTTGGATGAACAAACTAGGCAAGCACTACATAAACATTCATAGTTTAGAAATACTGATCACATATAGAACAAGCAGAATTTAGACATTCGGGTGAGACAGCAAACAAGCAATGTAGCTTGGACATGCTAATGAGCAAACAAGATGCATGCAATTATCACAAGACAGGATTGGGCATGCTAAATAGTAAGCAGATCATTGTGGGTAAATAAACTAATCATAGATTCTAACAGAACAAACTCCAACATGCTGGGTGAGACAGTAGTTAGGTAGTGTGATCTAGGCATGCTGGTTACACATTGAGCAACATGACAGTAAGCAATAAACAGGATTGGAAGTCAAAACTAGTAGACTGAAACAACAAAGGAACACATAGTTTCGGGATTAGAATTGAATCAGGACATACCAGTTAAAGAGAGAATACAGAGTATAGAGCAGAGATTGTGCAATTAGCTAACCTTGGCTTACAGCCGGCTAGGTCAGCGAGAAGTGCAAGTAATTGAGAAGAATAGAGAGAGAGAGAGCTTTTGAGAGTGTGAGAGTAATTTTTTGAACCAATTGTTCGTGTCTTGAACTGAGAGTAAAGGAGAGTATATATAGTAGTTTAGGAGGGGAGCAGAATAAGGTAAAGAAATCATAATTCAGCCATCAGGGAAATTACAAAATCAATCACACACGAAATTAGCATAGTCTTTCTTCAATTAAGGACAAATATCCAACGATTAAAGGACATGAGTCACTTAAGGAAAGAAAATCAAATCAGACCTAAATAAAGAGGTAAACAAACAGAAGTTTAATTAAGGAAGTAATCGTGAAGAATCAGTAACATTATAGACAATAAGGTAATAAGAATAATTAGAGTCGTGAACAAGGGAATAAATCAAGAATCGACACATAATTTTGAACAAGCAAATTAGTAAATCGAAATTCAAAATAATACTGATTTAAAGAGAGGGAAAAATATCAGTTTTCCACAAATAGATGAGTAGGCTGAAGAAAACTTCATAAACACACATAAATGAGCCTAGAGATCGACTCAGAAACCCTAGTAGAGAGGAACTAGGGTAGAAGTTACAAGATACTAAGGAAATCATGAAAGTCAAAACACAGACCAAACAATGTAGCCAGTAACACGGAAAGATTCCGAATCGAAGCAAAAATATGAGAAATTAGGGCTTTAGCATAAATCGACTAGGGTCCAAACAACATTAACACGGATCAGTCAGTAACACTTAAGAACCACGATTAAACACTCAAAAATCGGGAAGTCTTTAAAAGAGTGAGTTCAGTAAACCCTAGTTTTTAGGAAAAACGGAGAATCGATTAAAAACCATAAGACTTTCGTGAAAACATGTGGAACAGACTCGATTCCTCTCAGATCTGGACAGATCTGAGAAGATCAAAGGATAAAAAAATTAGTTTTTTTTGGAAAAGCAATAGAGACATGCACAAGATCAAGCTAAATAGCCTGAAACCAGCAAGAAAACCCAAGGCGTAAACATACCATCTAGGTCCCTTGAGGATCTCTTCAAGGATCCAAAAAATGGAGACGCCATAGCAAATAGGAGGCCATTAGAGGCCTGAGGTGGTGAAGAACCACCATAGGCGAGCAGTAGGTGAGTGACGACGTTTGGAGATTTGGGTTTAGGTCGAGAGCATTTGAGAGAGGATAGGAACAGATGACGGCGGGGAAGGTGGTAAAATGATTAGGGTTTGGGGGGTATAGGTTAGTTTAATTTAGGTAAGGGGAGATCTGGACTGTTGATCAAAATGATCAACGGCCAGGATCTAACAAGAACTGGGTCAGGTAGATAAGGGGTTTGGGCTGGGTAGCCTCTGGGCCTGGTTTAATTGAATTGGGGTTGGAATTGGGCTAGGTAATTAGGCTAAATCCGAAAATAAGAGGGCCATTTGTTAAATACCCATTTAATTGATAAAATAATTTTTTAAAAATAACTAATAGGTTGTAAAAAAGTGATTTTCATGCCTGGAAGTATTTTAAAATAATTACATAATATTTTAAAAATATAAAAGGCTATTTTCTGGTAAAATAATGTAATAATGCATGCATAGGCTATAATTCCAAAGTAATTGCAATTGCATCTTAAAAATACAAATGTGGCTATTTGTGCAATAATTGAAACTTAGTACAAATGCAAAATGATAAAATTAAGCCACAAGAATTATTATTTAACTATTTGTGATGCAATCAGTGATTGTTTTATAAAATAAATGCTGGGATAAATTAATTAAAATGTTTTAAAAACGCAGAAGTTGTATGAAAAATATTAATTGATGCCAAAGCACAATTTTGAAAATATTTTGGGGAAAAATTGGGTATCAACAGCTGCCCCTCTTTACCCGGGAAGGTTGAAAGAGTTTTCGGGTAAAGAAATGATAGCCAATTTTGACCGAATGGGATGTTTTAAAAGATAGAGGCCGAACTGTGGTCTTTGAGCTGCCTACACATCCTTAGTTTTACAGGAATCAGGCCATGTGTAGTTCCAGATCCATCGGCAGAATGTACGGATGAAGTCATTACAAGAATGGACACGGGATTGTGGGATGAATGCAAGAGTGATTATGGTGAACAGTCAAGTTTGAGATAGCAAAGGAACTGGAGCAAGGTCGCTCCTGCTAGGATGGCGGTTGCTTACTGGTCACCTGCAGATAAAGATATGCTACAAACATGTATTTGTGCAAAAATTTAAACATGATGCAGATTCCCTTTGGACCATGAAAGTTGTCTTCGGACGGTTAAGGATGACGTCCTAAGACCATGATGTCCTGGGCCATGAATTGTTTAGTGAGGGATTCGCATGCCATGAAATGATGTTCTCGGGCCATGAAAATGGTGCCTCAGAACCATGTCGCCTTTGAATAATGATACGCAAATTTTAGAGATCCTCAGGCCATGGCAAGGTGTCTTCCGGCTATGAGGATGATGCCTTTAGACTATGACGCCTTTGGATAGATTGGCGATATTTCAGCCCATTAGATGTGATAATATGATGTTAACAAGACAAGGCTTAGTCTTGTGAAACGAAGGGCAGAGCTTAGCCCGATAGAAAAGTGAATAGATAGCACCGGAATAGAGCAATATTTATGCATGGAGGGACAATGCTTAGTCCCATGCAAATGTGGAGGCAGGGATTAGCCTTATGCAAATGTGGAGGCAGGGATTAGCCTCATGCAAATGTGGAGGCAGGGATTAGCCTCATGCAAATACGGAGGCAGGGATTAGCCTCATGCAAATATGGAGGCAGGGATTAGCCTCATGCAAATATGGAGGCAGGGATTAGCCTCATGCAAATGTAGAGGCAGGGATTAGCCTCATGCAAATGTGGTGGTAGGGATTAGCCTCATGCAAATATGGAGGCAGGGATTAGCCTCATGCAAATATGGAGGCAGGGATTAGCCTCATGCAAATATGGAGGCAGGGATTAGCCTCATGCAAATATGGAGGCAGGATTAGCCTCATGCAAATATGGAGGCAGGGATTAGCCTCATGCAAATGTAGAGGCGGGGATTAGCCTCATGCAAATATGGAGGCAGGGATTAGCCTCAGGCAGATACGGAGGCAAGGATTAGCCTCATGCAGATATGGAGGCAGGGATTAGCCTCATGCAGGATGGAGGCAGGGATTAGCCTCATGTGAATATGAAGCCAGGGATTAGCCTCATGAAAATATGGAGGCAGGGATTAGCCTCAAGCAAGATGGAGGCAGGGATTAGCCTCATGCAAATACGGAGGCAGGGATTAGCCTCATGCAAATACAGAGGCAGGGATTAGCCTCATGCAAATGTGGAGGCAGGGATTAGCCTCATGCAAACATGGAGGCAGGGATTAGCCTCATGCAAATGCGGGACATGGCTTAGACCCATGTAAAGAACGAGTAGCAAATAAGAGTAGCATATTTTTTAGCTGGAGATATATTCGGTGTCTGATGGCCCGATTGATAGTGATCTTGTTACGTGTATATATTTGCGGATGTTACCGTTACGTTAGATGTGCCTGCGCTCAAAGAAAAATTGTAATTTTTGTGAGGGAGAGGTTGGTTCGTGCCTTTGTCCGCTGGCCTTGCTTTGCTCCGTCTGGGGGCCTTGTTTGAGTTTCCCTAGGTAACACCTGACTGTACAAAAATAGAGTTTTCGAAACTATGCGATTATTGATAATATAAAAAATAGAGTTATTTTAGAAACATATTGAAATATCAGGTAATTTCAGATGAACTAGTGACTGTAACACATTCAAAGACACTGCAGCTTTCTTATGTTAGAATTTTGAGGGTCCTCCTCAAAATTCTGCCCCAGTTTGGTAGATGATTCTTCGGCCGTTTGTGGGTAATGAGCCTTGATGAGCCTTCTTCGGAATTTTGAGAATCCTTCTCAAAATTTTTCCCTAGTTTTTTAAACGATTTCTGTCCGTTTGGCATATGCTGGCGTTGGCTGGACTTGCTCCATAATTTTGAGGGTCCTCCTCAAAATTCTGCCCCAGTTTCTCATCTTGGGGGGAATGGAAATTTTATTATGATATGACCAAACCCACAGGGCTGCCTACGTATCCCCTCTTAAACGGGAGTCAAGTCAAGCGTAGTTCAATTACATCAGATGAGGAAATGTAAATAGTCTAAGCATAGTATCTCTTGACTGCGTCTGAATTGATTGGCTTTGGCCAGATTTCTCCGTCCATTTCTGCAAGTATGAGTGCTCCTTCTGTTAGCACCCTGTGAACCACGTACGGACCTTGCCAGTTGGGAGAGAATTTCCCTTTGGCTTCATCTTGATGTGGAAATATCTTCTTTGGCACCAGCTGTCCTGGTGCAAATTGTCTTGGTTTGACCCTTTTGTTGAAAGCTCTGGACATTCTATTCTGATAAAGCTGACCATGACATACTGCATTCATTCTTTTCCCATCTATAAGGGCCAATTTTTCATAGCGGCTCTTTATCCATTCTGCATCGCTGAGTTCGGCTTCCTGTATGGTCCTTAAAGAAGGAATCTCTACCTCGGCTGAGATGACAACTTCGGTACCATAAACCAACAAGGAGTTGCCCCGGTTGATGTGCGAACTGTAGTGCGGTATCCCAACAAAGCAAAGGGTAGTTTCTCGTGCCATTGCTTGTGGTTTTCTACCATCTTCTTCATCCATCCAGATGTGGTGATAACCCGCGAAGCAATCTACAAAGGATTGGAGTTCATGCTTGGCGCAATTGTCAATCAGGATGTGTATATTTGGCAGTGGAAAGTCGTCCTTGGGACTTGCTCTGTTTAAGTCTCGATAGTCAACACATACTCTGACTTTCCCATTATTCTTCGGTACTGGCACAATGTTGGCTAACCAGGTTGGGTACTCAACCACCCTGAGAACTTTGGCTTTGATCTGCTTAGTAACTTCCTCCTTGATTTTCAGGTTCATATCTGGTTTGAACTTTCTGAGTTTCTGCTTTACTGGTGGACACATGGGATTAGTAGGCAACTTGTTAGACACTATGGAAGTGCTTAAACCGGTCATGTCATCATACGACCATGCAAAAATGTCCTCATATTCCTTTAAGAAACGAATGCACTCTTCCTTTTCTGTTGGTGATAAGTGAATGCTGATGCGAGTCTCCTTAACGGTCTCGACGTCCCCCAAGTTTACTGCTTCGGTTTCGTCCAGGTTGGACTTAGGCTTATTCTCAAAGTTTTCAACCTCCCTGACAACTTCCTCGGGTATCTCATCTTTTTCATCCAAATCACTATTCTCATGTTGTGTTGCCTCATCACATGTCACAGTCACCGGTTCATCAGGAAAAGTAACAATAATGCTGTAGAAAGAAAAATATAAAAGATAATAATAAATAATAAAGAGCAATGCATTTGATTAAGACTTAAAACATCCAGACGAGTACGGCTCGATGAATCGAGCATTTATTTTGAAACAAGTGAATGTTAAAAACAAAATTACTGAAAATCTTAGATGCCTAGAATCGCTATAGAAATAAAATCTGCTAAGCTACCCAGGGACTCGGCGGGCCCGGGATGGTGTGGCGGTCCAGTTCCTGAGAACGGATCTCTTCTCCACAGTCTGAATAGTGTGGCCTTCTTCCTCCTCCTCCTCCTCAATTATTGCACTGCAGTCCATGTCTTCATCCTCCAAGAACAGATTCCTCAACCCAACTAATGCTTCTTCTTCTGCAGTTCCCTATATTGTATCAGCCTGGTGAAAAGTTTGATCCGGATGTGGCACTGGTTGCTCGAGAGGGTAATACAGTCCGTGCCATGGAGGCGACCAATCATTATACTCTTGCCATGTATACTGATATCCGAGCCCGAAGGTAGTACCATTAACCTTCAGCCGTATCGGTTTGGTGATACCTTGGAGATTCTTCCCAAGCCCTTTGCCGGGTTCATACCCAGACCATGCCAGTATGTTTTCAATTTTGCTACTCCACCATTTGTCCTTCTCAACAGCATTGACACGTTCAATGTGATGATAGGTTTCCCCTCCTAGCCTTCTTTTGTTTCCGATAACCGGGATAGTTTGACTGGTGTAAATGGGGTTACTCCCATCTCCATGAATGATCACCTCCTGACGATTCCATTCGAATTTCACGGCTTGATGTAGTGTGGAAGCCACCGCCCCAGCGGCATGTATCCATGGTCGGCCCAACAGAAGATTGTACGAGGCTGGTATGTCGAGCACCTGAAATTCGACGTCGAACCAAGTTGGCCCCATCTGCAAGCAAAGGCTAATTTCCCCAATCGTGACCCTATGAGACCTATCGAAAGCTTTCACGTTCATGCTTCCTGCCCGTATTTCATGAAAACCTTTGTCCAATCTTTTCAGAGTATCCAACGGACAAATGTTGAGGCTTGAACCCCCATCAATGAATACCCTGGCGATGAATTTATCTTCAAATTGCACCGTGATATGCAATGCTCGATTGTGATTCAACCCTTCAGGCGGTAGCTCATTCTCATGGAATATTATTTTATGACTTTCCAGCACCTGCCCTACCATGTTGGCCATCTCTCCGCCAGTGATATTGTTGGGTACATAAGCTTCACTCAACACCTTCATTAAAGCGTTCTTGTGCGCCTCTGAATTTTGCAACAGTGACAGGATGGATATCTGAGCTGGTGTTTTGTTCAAATGGTCAATGACGGAATACTCCCTAGCTTGTACTTTCCTCCAAAGGTCGTCTAGCCCTGTTTCGATGACGGGCTGCTTGGTAGTGGCATCCTTACTCAATCCTCCCAAGTGTTCAGGTGTATAGACTCTTCCGGTCCTAGTCATTCCTTGCGCAGCATCGGATTCCTCTATCTTTGCCTTTCCTTTTTGCCAAGCTTAGACAACATAATCCCAAGGTATTGCTTTTGAATTGAAAGGAAGTGTGATTGATACGTCACTGCAAAAGGTGTGGCCACTTCTACTTCAAACGGAACAGGGGTGGCCGCGGGTGGAGCCACCTTTACCTTAAATGGAACTGATGCAGCTACCACAACCTCGATCGGTAACTGAGTTTGTACTACAATAGGAGTGAGTGTGACTGAGGGTTTAAAGTCATCGCCTTCCCGAATAAGCCCAATTGACCCCTCAGGATCCCATTCTTCGTTCGTCTCTATCACATGTACCCCACCACCTCTATGATCAGGGAGAGGGTTGTTGCGAACATTGGGTACGGCTTCCTTCGCCTGTATGACCTTGTTGTCAATCAGCGTCTGGATCTTATATTTCAATGTTCGACACTCGTCAGTGGTGTGCCCCTTCATACCGGAATGATACGCATAAGTTTTGTTTGGATTGACCCATTTGGATGGATTCTCTAATGCCACAGCGGGAACAGGAGTGACGTAACCTGCGACTTTCAACCTTTCATACAGCTGGTCGATGGGTTCAGCAATAGCGATGTATTGTCTGGGTGGTTTGCAATCAAAATTGGGTCTTGGTCTTGGTCTTGGATCATTTTGGCGAGTCGGAGGTGACTGGAAATGAGGTGGTTGGGAATTATAGGTATGATAGACAATGGCTGGTTGGGAATATCTGGGAGATGATGGTTGATATGTAGGTGGAGGTGCTTGGTATGTGGGTGGAGGTGTTTGATATGTAAGTGGAGATTTCGGGCCTTGAGCCACCATTACTGCCCCAACGTCTTTCTTCTTTGATATGCCGCCTGATTGTAATGCCTTGTTTGTGGCATGTAATTCCTCAAAGTTTGTTACCATCCCGCTTTTGATGCCTTCTTCGATTCTTTCCCCCAGTTTGATGATATCAGAGAATTTATGGTTTTCAATAACCATCAACCTTTCATAATACTGCGGATCCTGTGCTCTGACGAAGAACTTGTTCATCTGTTCCTCGTCCAAAAATGGTCTGACCTTGGCCGCTCCCAACCTCCAACGAGTAGTATACTCGCGGAAAGTCTCGATGGGTTTCCTCTTGAGGTTCTGAATGTAGAAAATATCTGGTGCATTTTCTGTATTGAACCTGAACCGGTCCGTGAAATCAGACGCCATAATCACCCAGTTGGACCATTTCTTGGGATCCTGGCTGATTTACCAGGACAAAGCATCTCCAGTAAGACTCCTCTTAAAGAGTTTCATCTGGATCTTTTCATCCTTTCCGACCCCGACAAGCTTGTCACAATAGGTCCTCAGATGAACCCTGGGATCAGCTGTACCGTCGAACATCTCGAACTTGGGAGGTTTGTACCCCTCTAGCAATTCTACATCTGGCTGTATGCATAGGTCTTCATAGTTCAAACCTTCTATCCCTTTGCCGCCTTCGACACCCTGAACCCGACTTGTCAATTTCTTGAGTTCTTCAGCCATGTTCTTTATGAGCAGATCCTTCTCAACTGATTCTGGTGTATAGGAAGTTGCTTGAGTAGAGTGAGGTACGGTTTCCACATATATAGGGTTGTTTTGATGAGTGCCAGGGACTTGGGTGTAGTGATGGTCATTGGTTGAGTTTTGAGGATTGAGAAAGGCAGCTGCAGAAAAATAAAACAAAGAGACAAGTCAGTTTCAGGAAATAAAAGAAATCATAAATAATCAGTTAAATCCAAATAAAGGGGAGAGGGTACACGGGATAAAGCATGCTTAAGACTAATTCAGAAAAATAAGTTCGTTATGGCAAGAGCCTAAAATATCCCCAGTAGAGTCGCCATGCTGTCCCGCCCCCTTTTTTCTCCCTTCTTGCGGGGAAGTCCGGGTTTCGACATTCATGAGGGAACAACTCGTTTCCTTTTGGGAATTAGGTATTTTGAAGAGTCGCTACCTAACAGATTATGGTGCGTTAGGGCACCTAAGGCAATTAACTCATGTAATTAGTTGCGTTACCAGAGATTAGGGTAAGGGCTCGAAATAACCTTGAGGGGAAGATGTTAGGCACCCCTCGCGGTCCACAACGGTGGGTCCGGACCGAACTTAAACTATGTGAATTACTCATTTTAACAAGTAAACAAGTATTTTCAAATAAAGGTAGTTTTCACATTATAAATGCATATATAATCAAGGAAGTTCAGGTAATGAAGGTAAAGAGGTTTGGACAACATGCATGTGTAAAGAAAAGGAAGTTTAAAGAATTTAAACACATGGGATTGGGAAAGGGAAGTCCTAAGTTGATTAGCCTACAGGATCATACCCATGCAATGCCCGGTAATCACTCCTCAATGAGGGGCTACACGTGACATTAGCGCAGTCATCATATCCCTTTACTACCCATTACCCTCCCCTTAGTGGTCATGAGCGAGTTTAATTAACGTCCTCTAAGCGTGGTGCTACCCGTCCCTTCCTTATGGTCCTGGAGGAATTTGGGACCTCTAAATCTGGACAGTTCTAGATAGCCTAAAGTTCGTAAAAGGTAAAAATCTAGGCGATAGGCAAATAACATATAGGACAAGCAAGTAAGGACAGGCAGTTAGAAGGCTCATATTTACCTCCGCATGTATATAGGCAATCAAACAGCACGTCTAAAACACATATTTTCAAAAGAAGTTCAGAAATCCTAAGAACATGGTATCTGGATGAATGCTACAGATTTAGGACATGCATAAAGAAAGTGGCAGAATCCTAACCAGTTTGCCTACTGGTTTTATAGCCTGTTAAGCCTGGATAATCTCACATATAAACAGAACTGGTTTCACATTTATTTAACGCCCTAAGGCTTGCCGAAGTGTGTATATGCAGTCACAATTCTGGTAAGATTTTTTGAAGTCCCTTATCCTATAGGCATGCTTTCTAGTGATATTAATTAACACAGCATTGAAGACTATTAAAGAAACGAATAGGATAATTAATTAAACTGATTCAGAACCTACAGGCGTGAGTTCTAATTAAACTGATTTTAGATCCTATAGGCATGAGTTCTAATAAACTGATTTTAGATACTATAGGCATAATTTCTATAATTAAAGCTGATTTTAGATCCTATAGGCATGATTTCTAAAGAGACAAATTTGAATATATGCCATAATGGAAACTGAACCTTAATTATTTTATTCTCTATAGGCATGGTGTCTAATCATGTAGGCAGAACTTATTTGACCAAAGCAAAACCCTATAGGAATATTATCTAAAAAACACATTTGAACAAAATGAACCCTATAGGCATGTTATCTACCTAACTTTACCCACATTATACAACTACCCTCCCTTTTCACTAGTCACCCCAATATCTGTTTACAATTAGTTATTACAGACCAATTATTGAATAAAAAAATACATAAATAGAATAGAAGTTAAGCTATAGGGAGCCTGAAGTAGGCCCAAAGCAGATCCTGATATGCCAGATCTTCAGTAGTCTCAGATGCCCAAAGTTTCATAGCCAATTTCATGTCTAGGTGTGTCAGACTTCCCTAAGGACCTCAAGGATCCCGGGCAGTGCTCACACCCAGACCTTTCTCAAATAAGGACTGATTTACGCGCAATGTGGAAGAGCCAACCCTGATATGCCAGAGTTCATAGAGATCTCAAGGGTCTCTAAGAAGTACACATACCAGAGCGGCAGGACTTAATAATCTAAGAGTAAGTGTGAGTGCATAATTTNAAAAAGGGTTTTAGGTGAATAGATTAAGAATAGTCTTAGGAGTGAAGAGAGTTTACTGAAACCAGTACTAGTTTGGGTGGTAAAACAGCTTGAGAAAAGCATGGAAACATTTTTTTTGGAAATCAGAATACAAGTCACAGAACAACAGCTTCAGAAACACTTTGGGGCAAACAGATTCCACACATGGAGAGAGGGGTTGGGGACACATAGAATACACCCTAGTGTATAAGCAAATAGATGCACAAACTTCTCAAAAAGTTGTAGAATTTACAAGTTAGTTACAAAGATTACAGCAAAGACATGTTGAGAACACATAGACCTTGGACATGACCAAACACACAACTAAAGTACTTTGAAGGGCTAGATGACTTAGCAGGATCTCATTAGTAAAGTAGAGTAGGCAAGACTTGGATGAACAAACTAGGCAAGCGCTACATAAACATTCATAGTTTAGAAATAATGATCACATATAGAACAAACAGAGTTTAGACATGCTGGGTGAGACAGTAAACAAGCAATGTAGCTTGGACATGCTGATGAGCACACAAGATGCATGCAATTATCACAAGACAAGATTGGGCATGCTAAACAGTAAGCAGATCATTGTGGGTAAATAAACAAATCGTAGCTTCTAATAGAACAAACTCCAACATGCTGGGTGAGATAGTAGTTAGGCAGTGTGATCTAGGCATGCTGGTTGCACATTGAGCAACACGACAGTAAGCAATAAACAGGATTGGAAGTCATAACTAATGGACTGAAACAACAAAGGAACACATAGTTTCGGGATTTGAATTGAATCAGGACATACCCGTTAAGGAGAGAATACAAAGTATAGAGCAAAGATAGTGCAAATAGCTAGCCTTGGCTTACAGCCGGCTAGGTGAGTGAGAAGTGCAAGTAACAGAGAAGAATAGAGAGAGAGAGAGCTTTTGAGAGTGTGAGAGTAATTTTTTGAACCAATTGTTCGTGTCTTGAACTGAGACTAAAGGAGAGTATATATAGCAGTTTAGGAGGGGAGCAGAATAAGGTAAAGAAATCATATTTTAGCAATCAGGGAAATTACAAAATCAATCACACACGAAATTAGTATAGTCTTCCTTTAATTAAGGACAATTACCCAACGGTTAAAGGACATGAGTCACTTAAGGAAAGAAAATCAAATCAGACCTAAATAAAGAGGTAAACAAACAGAAGTTTAATTAAGGAAGTAATCATGAAGAATTAGTAACATTATAGACAATAAGGTAATAAGAATAATTAGAATCGTAAACAAGGGAATAAATCAAGAATCAACACATAATTTTGACCAAGCAAATCAGTAAATCAAAATTCAAAACAATAATGATTTAAAGAGAGGGAAAAATATCAGTTTTCCACAAATAGATGAGTAGGCTGAAGAAAACTTCATAAAGACACATAAATGAGCCAAGATATCGACTCAGAAACCCTAGTAGAGAGGAACTAGGGTAGAAGTCACAAGATACTAAGGAAAATCATGAAAGTCAAAACACTGACCAAACAATGTAGCCAGTAACACGGAAAGATTCAGAATCGAAGCAAAAATATGAGAAATTAGGGCTTTAGCATAAATCAACTAGGGTCTAAACAATATTAACACGGATCAGTTAGTAACACTTAAGAACCACAATTAAACACTCAAAAATCGGAAAGTCTTTAAAAGAGTGAGTTTAGTAAACCCTAGTTTTTAGGAAAAACGGAGAATCAATTAAAAACCATAAGACTTTCGTGAAAACATGTGGAACAGACTCGATTCCTCTCAGATTTGGACAGATCTGAGAAGATCAAAGGATAAAAAATTAGGTTTTTTTGGAAAAGCAACAAAGACATGCATAGACTTAGGAAACCACGGATCCAAGATGAAAAATGAGAAAGATCTTACTCAAGATCAAGCTAAATAGCCTGAAACTAGCAAGAAAACCCAAGGTGTAAACAGACCGCCTAGGTCCCTTTAAGATGTCTTCAAGGATCCAAAAAATGGAGACGCCATAGCAAAGAGGAGGCCATTAGAGGCCTGAGGTGGTGAAGAACCACCATTGGAGAGTAGTAGGTGAGTGATGGCGTTTGGAGATTAGGGTTTAGGTCGAGAGCATTTGAGAGAGGAGAGGAACAGATGACCGCGGGGAAGGGTGGTAAAATGATTAGGGTTTGGGGGGTATAGGTTAGTTTAATTTAGGTAAGGGGAGATCTGGACCGTTGATCAAAATGATCAACAGCCAGGATCTAATTAAAACTGGGTCGGGTAGATAAGCGGTTTGGGCTGGGTAGACTCTAGGCCTAGTTTATTGAATTGGGGTTGAAATTGGGCTAGGTAATTAAGCTAAATCCGAAAATAAGAGGGCCATTTGGTAAATACCCATTTAATTGATAAAATAATTTTTAAAAAATAACTAATAGGTTGTAAAAAAGTGATTTTCATGCCTGGAAGTATTTTATAATAATTACTTAATATTTTAAAAATGTAAAAGGCTATTTTCTAGTAAAAATAGCGCGGTCTAGCCAGTTTTCGGACTGGTCATTCGAAAATAGCCAACGTTTACCAAGTCAATGAAAAATAGCCACTATTTTGCTGCAACAAAGACCGGTCCAGCATAATATACTGGAGTTCGGTGCACCTGTGTATGAACTTCCAGCATATTATGTTGGAAATCCAACACACGGAAAGTTCCAGCATAATATACTGGAGATTCGAGCACTTGTGTATGAACTTCCAGCATATTATATTGGACCGGTGTACTTTGCTGGAACTCCAGTATATTATGCTGGAGTTCTTGTGTACTCATGCTGGAACTCCATCATATTATGCTGGAGTTCCAGCATACTTATCCTGGAACTCCAGTATAATATGCTGGAGTTCAAGTATACTTATGCTGGAACTCCAGCATAATATACTGACGTATTTTCCGGGTTTTGAACAGTGTTTTCGCTCAAATTTATCTTTACATGATAAGTGGCTAAATTTTGATTACTTTTGAAACTGGGCTATTTTTGAACGAGCACTTGTAAATCTGGCTATTTTTGAATTTCTCCCTATTTTCTGGTAAAATGATGTAATAATGCATGTATAGGCTATAATTGCAAAGTAATTGCAACTGCATCCTAAAAATACAAATGTGGCTATTTGTGCCATAATTGAAACTTAGTACAAATGCAAAATGATAAAATTAAGCCACAAAAATTATTATAAAACTATTTGTGATGCAATCAGTGATTGTTTTATAAAATAAATGCTGGGATAAATTAATTAAAATGTTTTAAAAACGCAGAAAATGTATGAAAAATATTAATTGATGCCAAAACATAGTTTTGAAAATATTTTGGGGAAAAATTGGGTATCAGCAGTACCTCTATCTGAAATTACGGAAACTGGGATACCATGCAAGCGAACAATCTTCCGGATATAAATCCCTGCTAACTGCTCTGAAGAATAAGTAGTACACACAGGAATGAAGTGCAAAGACTTGGTCAGCCGATCCACAATCACCCAAATAGCATCGAACTTCTTCAAAGTCCGTGGGAGTCCAACTACAAAGTCCATGGTGATCCGCTCCCACTTCCACTCTAGAATATCTATCTGCTGAAGCAAGACACCCTGTCTCTGATTCTCATATTTCACCGGCTAAGAATTGAGACACCGAGCTACAATTCCCACAATATCCTTCTTCATTCTCCTCCACCAATAGTGCTGTCTCAAATCCTGATACATCTTCGCGGCACCCGGATGGATGGAATACCGCTAGCTGTGGGCCTCCTCCAGAATCAACTCCCGAAGCCCATCTACATTGGGCACACATATCCGACCCTGCATCCTCAATACTCCGTCATCACCAATAGTCACATCTCTGGCATCATCGTGCTGAACTCTGTCCTTGAGGACAAGCAAATGAGGATCATTATACTGGCGCTCTCTGATGCGATCAAACAAGGAAGACCGAGAAACCACACAAGCTAATACCCGACTGGGCTCCGAAATATCCAACCTCACGAACCGATTGGCCAAGGCCTGAACATCAACTGCAAGAGGTCTCTCCCCAACAGAAATATATGCCAAACTACCCATACTCACCGCCTTCCTACTCAAGGCATCGGCCACTATATTGGCCTTCCCCGGATGGTACAAGATANTTTTTAATTGTTATTTTTTTATAATTTCATTTGTATTTTTTAAACTAGAATTGCACATTTTTGTAATAATAGCCCATGCATATGCATAATTACATTATCTATACAGAAAATTACCTTTTATATTTTTATAGTTTTAAGTAATTATTTTAAATCATTTTCATGCACAAATCACATTTTTTTTAATTTATAAATTATTTTATAAAATTATTTAATTAAATTAATTGGGTATTTAACATATAACCTCTTTTTAATTTCCGAACCTTAGCCCAATTTTCTATCCCAGCCCAATTAAATCATACCCATGACCCAATTTCCTAACCCGACCCAGCCCAAATTTAATCCTGGCCGTTGATCTCAGAAGATCAACGGTCCAGGATCAGTTTTCCTTTTATAACTTAACCAAACGACCCTAACCCTAATCATTTCTTCCACCCCGCCGCCCTGGAATCCCTCCTCCTCTCTTCTCTCTCAAACTCTCCCCTAACCCTAGCCCGCCGTCGCCGGAAACTGTTGCTCCCAAACGCACATGCAAGTATACGTGGTCGACAAGTAATATAGGATTGTAAGTCCAGATATTGTATCCACAGGGACTTGTGATTAACTATCAACTAAATTAAACCAAACAATTAATCTATTCAAGCGAATCCTAATATATGAATATTTAACTAGAATTAATATAGAGTAATAAATTAAGAGATCAAAGAAAATAAGTTGGCGAATTATAGAGACAAATTCAATGTGAGTGAATATTCTAGAGCGATGGGTTAGCTAACAATCCCGTGGAGTTTTTCACTTAAATCGTCTAATTAATTTATCTGGTTGATTGGTTGACAGGGTTAATATTGCTCGTAGCCTTCTCCCGAAGTACAAGTCGCCTATTCAAGCTAACCTAACGCCTATATTCCTATGGGATTAGAATTAACAAGAACGCATTTATAATTCCCGTATAATAACCAAGCAAGGCGATTAGGTATATTCCTATCCTAACCGCTAATCCGCCCCCACCCCCACCCCCCTCAGAGTTAAGATCTTGCTCTACTCAATCTTATATGCAATCTAGAATTCTCTCTCCCGTGTTCAATCCTAGATTCATAGATAGTATTTAATTGGTGATCAAGCAATCAAATAATTAAGCGCAAGATTGAATAAATAAACCAATATGATAAAATAATAAGAACAATTCAAGTTTCAAACTACAACGTTCATGTAGCACCCAACAACTCTAGAACTAATAAACTATGAAATTGAAAGAAGAGTAGAAAAACTATTTAGAAGCCTCCTCAAAGCGTGGTGTGTGTTCCACCACGTGAATTCCCCTCCAAAATAGTCTGTATAGGTCTAAGATGTGTCAAAAGTCCTCAAAATAGCGTTTTTATATGTATTTATACCAGGTAGGGTCGGGCCCAGACAAAAGCACCGTCTCCCGCGCGAAATAAGACAATCACTCTGTAAAATTTTTACAGCCGTGCCGCACGCTGCGTCGCACAGTGCAGCGCAGTAGTGGGAAACTTTAGAGAGTTGTTTTCTGATGCATGTTGGAAAATTGCACAGGTGCGGTGCACGCTGCGGCACAGTGTGCGGCGCGGTAGTGGGAATTCCCAAAGATGGAAAACCTGAAAGATGTAGCCCTTTTGAATAGCTTTCCAACGATATATTATGGAGCCCAAACGGAGTTCTGAGCGAAGAGTTATGGGTATTTTACTAGACAATGCGCCGTATGCCCGCTCGATTCTCTGTTTCGTTCTTAACTATCATCCACTGATCCCCGAACAGAATCCCGGCTTGATTCCTTGGGATTTTACTCAGACTTCAAAGCTCCAAATCACTTGAATTCATTCCTTAATATCTACATTGCTCAAAATCACTCCTACAAGGCATAAAACACATATTTAGTGCAAACACTAGCGATTAAAGCTCAAACTCAATTAAAGTACAGTAAATTAGAGTGTAATAAGCAACTAAAATACACAATCATAGCCTATCATCAATACCCCACACTTAAACCATTGCTCGTCCTCGAGCAATCAAACTACACTTTATATAGACACGACCTTTTTAAACAATTCTCCTAACTCATCACACCAAAAATATTTAAAATAGACTAAGCACAAGAGTGTAACATCTTCACCTTAAGATTTGACTCACAAGTACCACACATTATTCGCAACTCACCCACTTACTCTAAGAAAGAGGCCACTGAAATTACCTTTCCTTCATGAATGAAGTGCCCTCTCACAACAAAAAAGAGTAGTTCCACATACAATAAAATTTAAGAACAATCAGGCACTCAAAATAGAAAGAATTCGCTCACTCTCAGAAATAATATTCATATGCCACAAAAGATGCACCATAGGCTTGACCGTAGTGTGTTACTCTACTAATTGAGCTCATTCAGTCTAGATCAAGTAGGACTTTATTTGGTTGTAATGTAGGCTACGGGTCGGGTAGGATACATTTAGATATAATAGTGACTACACCTCACATTGAAAATCCCATACTTATGT
Organism: Nicotiana attenuata; assembly: GCF_001879085.1. Classification (NCBI taxonomy): domain Eukaryota; kingdom Viridiplantae; phylum Streptophyta; class Magnoliopsida; order Solanales; family Solanaceae; genus Nicotiana; species Nicotiana attenuata. Next base: position 204,696 of record NW_017671179.1, read on the forward strand.
CAAACCATAACTCCACCTTCACATCAATATATATTAACTCCCTAGTTCTTTAAGCACAATTAAATCAAGAGTCACCACTATCAAAGAATATTTTTTTTACAGCAACACAACTATTTTTTTCTTTTCTCTTCTCTTTATTTCAAGTGTTTCTTACTTTTTTTCAAAACACTGCACCTTTCTCCTAATTTCATTAGTTCCACTCAAAAGCCAACCCAACCACTCCACACTTTAACTTTTACACAGTTCATAACAATTCAAGTGCTCATGAGAGANGTATGTATCTTTTGCACTTATGCGACCGAACTCAGAATGAAACTCTAAGCTGCCTATGTATCTTGGTGAAGAGGATCAAGTCATACCGTATTTCAGAGTGGTTGATTTCTTTAATTTTTTTTANGTCCCAAGTTTTTCCTACGCCGCCCTTATGAGGTTAAGTAAGAGAACAAACTACAAAAAAATAGCCTTTCAGAGTTACTGAAAAGGGGTTTCTCCAAGATTGACAGTGTAAGCAGGATTAAATTATTAAGATTGTGTATGATAGTTGTGAATACATTAGCTTTCCGTTAAGCGAATAATTTAGTTTTTCCTAGTAAGAAAGATTACTCAGAAGTAAGTTGGAAGATGAGTCGTCATTGACATAAAAGTGCAAAGAATTGCAGAAAATNTATATATATATATATATATATATATATATATATATATATATATATATATATATGGCTCAACAAAGAACGCCTATATCACTTCCAAGACTGAACAAAACTACTATTTCGCTTTGCAAACACACAGGGCAAGTTCTAGACATCCAATGCAATGCACAGAATAACATAAAAGCTTACACACACATGGCACATAACTCACTCAGGATCAGACTCATCAAGACACTCTAGTCAAAACAGTTAAGCAAATTTAAGATCATACGATTTAAGGTACTTATACAAGAGTCAAAAATTGAGCCTAAGCGTCACAACCAAAGTACTCACTATTCTCAAGGCACAACAAAGTTAAAAGATATTGGTTCAATTCAATTCTCTGCACAAGTTTTCCTAGTTCTAAAAAAAAAAAACTAACTATATCCGGTTCAAACAAAACCCTTGGAAAAGAACCGCGCCACAAAGAAAAACCAAGGGGTAATTGCTACACTACCTACAAAGAAAATCTTTTTGTCCTTTTTCTTTAGACTTAAGTCCCTCAAGAAAACTGTCTAGGAGATCCATCGTCGGGAAAAGTCCAATTTTCTATATTTTTTTTAACAAAAACTCTACACTAAGAACAAGTACTACAACTAAGCTAAGCGCACAGAAAATCAAACAGAAAATCTCCTCGGCGCACACTTAAAAATTGTGCAATGTCCTCAATGCACACTGAAAATAACAATAGGGTAAAATAGACTCCCTCATAGGCCAAAGGCCGAAGTATTAGCAGCTCCGGGATACTCAGGCTTCTCCCAGGTATGATCCCTTGTGCGGTACTTCACACTTAGTTTCAAACACCTGCTCGCTTTTGCACATGCCTATTGGCTTTGCCTCCTGATTCTACTCCTACAAAACACAAAACTAATACTACAAAAAAAAAACACAATAAAATAAAAAAAAAATAAAAGAAAAAGAAAAAAAATAGAATTGGGTTGCCTCCCAACAAGCGCTTGATTTAACGTCGCGGCACGACGCCATCACTTTCACCACTTTTCCTTCCACTTTGAAGATATGAATTGCGCTCCCAATTTGGCATCAAATTTTGTGTCACGTTCCTAGGACGGTGGTGTAAAAATAAAGGAACCAAGCAATAGATATCGCATCTTGCACTTCTTCGCCTTTAAGTGAGGGATGTCGTTTTGTCTCCTTGGTATGGCAAATTTCAGGATATAAACACTTTGTTCCTCATCCATTGACTCCTCCATTGAGTCTGCAGGTCATGGATATCTGAGCCAAATTGGTCTATCTCTTGGTTGAGCTCAGTTCTTCCTTCTATTAGTTGTTCTGTCATATTTGAAAGACCATCACGGAGAAACTTTTGAGATATTATCAGTTGAGCTAGTTCCTCTAGCCAAGATTGGCTCACTATATCTGCTTCTTCTAAATTATCTTCTGGTGGGAACTCACTCTCTTCAGCCACTTCTTCCGCCTCGGCCTTCATTCTCATGATTGCTGCACTAATTCTTGTATAGACTTTTGATTTTCATCTTGTTGCTCGGCTACTTGCCTAAAAATATCCCTAATATATGCATCAGGTTTCATATCCTGCACTTCATTACCCCTATCAAACTCACAAATATTATTAGAAACATCATAAGAAGAGTTCTAAGAAGGATAATAAGAATTAGGACAACTATCCCAATGACCACCTTGACAACCACACACATTACAAAAATTCCATCCATATGATTGAGATTCACAATGTTGCCACAAGTGTGGTCCTCCACAATATGGACATGGATCACCAAAATAAGAATAACCAATATTCGACCAATTATCATTCCAAGATGCCATATCAACAAAGATAGTAAATATTAAACTAAGATAAAAATTTAAAAACTTGAATAGACAAAGAGTAAAAATCTAATCTAGTAGGCTAGTAAATTTCTAAGTCCCCGGCAACGGCGCCAATAACTTGTTGCTCCCAAACGCACACGCAAGTATACGTGGCCGACAAGTAATATAGGATTGTAAGTCCAGATATCGTAACCATAGGGACTTGTGATTAACTATCAACTAAATTAAACCAAACAATTAATCTATTCAAGCGAATCCTAAAGTATGAATATTTAACTAGAATTAATATAGAGTAATAAATTAAAGATCAAAGAAAATAAGTTGGCGAATTATAGAGACAAATTCAATGTGAGTGAATATTCTAGAGCTATGGGTTAGCTAACAATCCCGTTGAGTTTCCACTTAAATCGTCTAATTAATTTATCTGATTTATTGGTTGACATGGTTAATATTGCTCGTAGCCTTCTCCCGAAGTACAACTCGACTATTCAAGCTAACCTAACGCCTATATTCCTATGGAATTAGAATTAACAAGAATACATTTATAATTCCTGTATAATAACCAAGCAAGGCGATTAGGTATATTCCTATCCTAACCGCAAATCCGCCCCCCTCAGAGTTAAGATCTTGCTCTACTCAATCTTATATGCAATCTAGAATTCCCTCTCCTGAGTTCAATCCTAGATTCATAGATATTATTTTATTGGTGATCAAGCAATCAAATAATTAAGCGCAAGATTGAATAAATAAACCAATATGATAAAATAATAAGAACAATTCAAGTTTCAAACTACAACGTTCATGTAGCACCCAACAACTCTAGAACTAATAAACTATGAAACTAAAAGAAGAGAAGAAAAATTATTTAGAAGCCTCCTCCAAGCGTGGTGTGTGTTCCTCCACGTGAATTCCCCTCCAAAATAGTCTCCCTAGGTCTAAGATGTGTCAAAAGTCCTCAAAATAGCGTTTTTTTATGTATTTATACCAAGTAGGGTCGGACCCAGACAAAAACACCTTCTCCCGCACGAAATAGGACAATCACTTTGTAAAAGTTTTACAGTCGCACCGCACGCCACGTCGCACGGTGCGGCGCAATAGTGGGAAACTTCAGAGAGATGTTTTCTGATGCATGTTGGAAAATTGCACAGGAGCGGCGCACGCTGCGGCGTGGTAGTGGGAATTCGCAAAAAATGCAAAACATGAATGTTGTAGCCCTTTCAAAGCTTTCCACCAATATATTATGGAGCACAAACGGAGTTCTGAGCGAAACGTTATGGGTATTTTACTAGACAATGTGTCGTATGCCCGCTCGATTCTCCGTTTCGTTCTTAACTATCATCCATTGATCCCGAACACAATCCCGTATTGATTCCTTGGGCTTTTACTCAGACTTCAAAGATCCAAATCACTTGAATTCATTCCATAATATCTATATAGCTCAGAATTACTCCTATAAGGCATAAAACACATATTTGGTGCAAACACTAGCGATTAAAGCTCAAACTCAATTAAAGTGCAGTAAATTAGAGTGTAATAAGCGACTAAAATATACAATCATAGCCTATCATCATAAACCCTTCAATCCATGGGGTTTCCCTTTGATTTTAGGCCCCATCCGGCCTCCTATCTCTAGTGGCTATTCGATTTCTTTGTTGTTTGATGGAATCTCAAAGAGATTCAACACGGACTTGGCTTCAACTCTTCATTTTCTCGATGAACCTGCATGTGTTCATCTCCATGTTTGTGAGTACTGTTATCTTCATGTTTATGGCCTAAACCTCTGGTTCCAAACTGAATTTTTTTCTTACCTTTGTCAGTTTTTTTTAAAACCCTAGTCACTTTCTACTCGAGTCTGTTCAGATCTCTACAGATCTGAGATGATTTTGAGTTTATCTGATATTTCTCTTTAAAAATCTTCTGTTTTTATTGTTATTAACCGATTTTAGCTTTTCCCTAAAACTAGGGTATCATCTCTTTACATTTCTGCAAAAGTTCTAAATTTTTTTAAGTGTTTAACTCTGGTTCTCTTTACTTGTTCGACTGATTTTCATATGTATGTTCTAATCCCTAGGGTTTCTAATTATTTCACTATTTGTTCTGATATTTGCCCGTTATTCTTTTTCCCTGTCAATTAACAGAGAATAACCGATTTTTATTTGCCTAATTAGGGTTCGAAATTATATTTTCTGTTGAATTTGGTATTTCTCAGTGATTTTACTTATTTTTCCTTATTTGTGACTCATAATCGGTACTACTAGCCTTAGTTAGTTTATTAGCCTGATTTCTGGGATTTGATTGTTTTAACCGAACCCTAGATGGTCTCTGATTTATTTATTTACCTTATGAAACTTCAATCTTGCCTGTTAATTGATTCTCCCTAATCTAAGTGATGTTTCCTGGATTCTGTCGTGTTAATTGATTGGGTTTAGCCTTAATTAACTGGTTGAATGATTTGCATACCTTATTTGTGATTTACCTTATTTGTTCTACTCTGCTGAATGCTATATAACCTCACCATTCTGATTTTTAGAACACACGAACACACACGGGAAGATACAGAAACACCTACACACATAAACTCTTACTCTTACTCACACACTCACAACTGTAATTCTTTCTGTTACTTCTATTTGCTATTCTGTCTAGACGGTTGAAAGCCAAGGCTAGACTCTTGGATTCCACTTGCCTTCACCTTCCTGTTTGCTACCTCTTAACTGGTATGCCTCAATTTCTGTTATCATGCTCTCCTCTATATGCTATGTATTCAGTTCATTATGAATCTCAACATGCTTCTGTTTGCTCTATGTTCCTGTTTACTGCTCTCTTAACTAGTATGCCTTAGTTCCTGTTAACTTACCCTGTCCTATATGTTAGTATGGTTAGTATACTTGAGCATATTCCTATTTGATCCATGGCACTTGTTTACCTATTTCTTAACTAGCATGCCCCAATTCCTGTCCTGTTTTGATGTGCTGAAAATTTGCCTTAGCATGTTCCTGATCAATTCATGGTTTCTGTATACTTCTTTCAAGAATAATGTGCTTTAGATTCTTGCTATCTTTTCTGTATGGCTGTCTGATTAGCCATTTTACTTCAACATGTTTTTCTCTGCTGAATACATGTCTATATGATTCCACCTAGTAATAGTTAATAGACTAAGTCAACTCTGCCAATGTGAAACCTTGTTTGACTCAAATATGTCTATGATTCTAGTGTCCCTGTTTTGTTGTGATTGTTTAACTACTGGTAACTATATCTGAGTCAATCTACTGAAATATGGTTCTGCTCTGCTTTTGTTTACTTTTTGAAAAATCAAACTACTTTCTTTCTGAAATTGTCCCCTACCCTTACACACTATTTTCAAACTTCTACTCTTAGTTATCTAGGGTCCTACCAACCCCAGTGTGAGCAATGCCTAGGGTTCATGAGACTCCTCTGAACTCTGACACATTGGGGCTGGCATTCTGAACTCTCTACAAAACTGTTTCTTTGAAAAGGTTCTAGTGTGAGCATTCTCGGGGTCCCTGAGGCCCTTGGGAACTTTGACACACCAGAAGCCCATTTTGCATATTGTGGACTACCTGTGGACGTCAGACTTGCTTGAAGGCCGGGCTTCCAGGTTGACATTGGGAATGCTAAGGCTCCCTATAGTATAATGATTTTCTTTTTCATTATGTAATCTATTCGTATTGGTCAGTAAAATAAAATAATCCTTGTAAAAAATAGACATGGGGTTATTAGTAAAAGCTGGGGGGGGGGGGGTAGGGGGAGGGGTTATCCGTATATCTTTGCTTGAAACTCGGGTAGAAATCCTGCATATAGGATTATTGATGATTATGTGAGCGTTATCCTTGTTCAAAGATCATGTTTATAGAGCTTTCTAATTGTTTGTTTTGTACTTCACTCGTATGCAAGAAACTCTGTTTCATAGATTCTTTGCATTAGAAATCATGTCCACAAGATCCATGTGTCACACCTTTTTTTTTACCACCCGAGGNGCAAAGAATTGCAGAAAATAAAGAAAGTTTTTTTGAATCCCGAAAAAAAAGGGGGGAGAAGGATCCGTAAGTGTAAGACCTTTGGTCTAAGGGGTGATGTGAAAAATTTCAGTAAGTCCAGTTAGAGATTTGAAACCCGAATAGTTAGCATGGGATATGAAAAAGAAAATCAGTTCGATAATGAGGGAAAATTGTATAGTTACCACAAGGATTATGTCTAGCATGTGTAAGAAACACAAAGTGAGTAGAATGATCCGAGATTAGTTATTGATGATAAAGTGATCATAGAAAAGCCATAAAATCATGCCTATTTATGTGTCACGGAGGGGGGGGGGGGGAGGGGGGAGGGGTTATCCTATATCTTTGCTTGAAACTCGGGTAGAAATCCTGCATATAGGATTATTGATGATTATGTGAGCGTTATCCTTGTTCAAAGATCATGTTTATAGAGCTTTCTAATTGTTTGTTTTGTACTTCACTCGTATGCAAGAAACTCTGTTCATAGATTCTTTGCATTAGAAATCATGTCCACAAGATCCATGTGTCACACCTTTTTTTTTACCACCCGAGGGTATATGGGAGTTTTTCCAATTAAAGTGACATTATTCGAAATGGGATTTTTTTAATTTAATTTATCAGAGTCGCCACTTGGAATAATTTATTTTTGGTGTTCCAAGTCACCATTTTATTTTCAAATCCCAAATCGAGGAAGTTTTCGACTTTATTAAAAAGTCTCAGAAACTAGAAATTCTAGATAAGGAATTCTGTTAACCCGGCAGAAGGTGTTACGCATTCCTGGGTTCCGTGGTTCTAGCATGGTCGCTTAAACTATTAGAATTGGCCTATTATCTGATTTACTACATGTTTTAACCTATTATGCATTTTAGCTTCTATAACCGCTTTTAATCATTTTAGGAAGATTCAATGCTATTTAAAACACGTCTTAAACCACGCTACATGAAATGCACCCGCGGTTTGCGGCACGTTCTATTTAATATTGTTGAGAATTGAAGTTGGGTCACATGAAATATGCACCCGGATTTTAATAATTAAGGATACCACTACGTCACGGGAACCGTACCCGTAGCTATGATGAATTATTTAAAGAACGCGCCTAAAGCAACTACGAAGGTTCAATTTTAATAGCAACATTTGTGAGGGCCATGGCTGATTTAATTTATGGCACACCTCAAACCTTTTTATAAGGGTTAACTCTTGACCTGATTTTATGAGGGCCATGAGTTAAGGGATTTTATTTGGCATGGAACGCCTCAATTATTGCCCTTTTTTAGAGGAAAGTTGCTTCTAATTAGTGAGGCTAAATCTAAGTTAATCTTTTTGGGAAGGGATTTTGGTTTGGGCTTAATTGAATTAGGAAAATGGCTCATCTTTGCAAGGAGCTGCCTATGGGCCTAAGACTCGGCCCAGCAGAGAAAGAGCTGGAAAGCTCTTGCCTTGGTTGGAAATTTAAACAAGTTCTTGCCCACATTGGGCCAATATCAGGCGGGCCCAGTTATGGTTATCTAACGTCTGGTCCTGTCTACCTTTATGTTCTAAAACTTACTAAACTGCTATAGGAGAATGCAAGACAAACGATTCTGAATGAAATAACATCAGTGAATTTGATTAAAGCCATAAATCGAGCCCAAAAACCGAAGTTAAAATATTGGCAGAAGGGCCCAAGGTCGCAACTCGATCGGGCTGCACGTCTGGGCTGATGCCAGGCCCAATTGAGGCTCAGATTCCTTCAAACCCAGGCAGTCCAAAATATTGCAAATTTGCACAAATAAGGGGCATAGTCTGATTTTAACCCTCGACATGCTATTAGTTTTAACAAGGCAAGACTTGAACCCTACTTATCCATGAATTATATTGAACTTAGATATGCAGTCACTTTAATGCTGCCTAAAACTAAAATACTAAAACAAACATTGATAATCAGAATCTTTTAACCAACTGGCACATTACATGATTGAATAATTTCGAACTATTACTGAACAAAATAATAGGGAAAGTGTTATGAATCAAGCAACATCTACCTTATTACAGCAACAAAACACAACCTTATTAATTACAGCCTTTTGAATCTGAATGAGTTTTCAAATTAACTACAAAATTGGGTAATACATCCAGCCTTTGAATCAATATACTTTTGCCCTCTGTAGCCAACATTCACTGTGCTTGCACTTTTCAGGAGTAAATCTGACCAACTGGTAATCAGATTTGCCTCCTTAATGCTGTCTTAATCCTGAAATTTCACCTCTCAAGCAAACACTTCTTAGCAAGGTTATCACCCATATGAATAGCATCCAAAGACTAGTAAAAGAAGGTATCTTATGCAACATGCTTATATCAAACTAGATTATGGCATAATTAGTCCAAACATTAATTTAACAAGTCAAATATGATAGACATCTGGACAGCACTAATCATATACAGCAGAATCTGACCCTTAACACCAAATACATGTACTCAGGCATGGATTAAACAGAGCTTTTCATTCAGTGGAGAATCATAAAGGTACAACCACATACCTAAAGTCAAAAATGGAAAGAAGAACAGCAGGGAACCAAATATGAGGTCCTAAATAATCAGATCTGGAGCTCAACCAAGCTTCTAATAACCACAACATTGAACAACAACAAATAAATCCCAGAAGAGAACCAAATTTAATCAGCTTTCAAACCAGACTCTCAGCTAAACAAATCCAGGTCATCCTCTATTTTTAGACCATTTTCAGCTTGTGAAAAACCAAAAGAAAAAAGAAAGTTTTTCAGAATTCCTAATATTTATGAATCTAGCCTTTTAGAATGCAGAGAAAACCTTTTTGCAGTAAGAATGATGCTCAAGATTCTCTATTTTTTTCCAGAACTTTTGGTAGGGAATAATACTGAATGAATGCTAATGATTGTGTGTAAAATCAGAAGGAGAGAACCTACATATATAGGTTGCCTAGGGAGGGTATCTTTTTTGGCATATTCCTTATCTTAGGGTAAAAATAGTACTATCCTTTTACAGCCTTTGGTACAGTTGTCCTATATTTCAGCATCTTTTATAACAGCTAGGACAACTGTACATTTTCTAGGAAGTTTCTGATTTTGGCCTAAGTGGAAATCTATTTTTACCCTTTAAGTTACTACTTATTTCAGTTCTATCCTAAACTTTCAGGTTCAATTGAGTCCCTAAAGTTTCTATTGATTTACACACTAAGGCAAACAGAAACAAATGGGCTAATATCAGTAATTGAATCAAAAGCAAACAACAAGGCTGACCTAAGAAAATTAAAACATAAACCTAACCTCTAAAATGAACCAAGTTCATAAGAAAACCTCACAATACTTTTCAGATTATCATTTTTTAATGAGCATAGGCAGATAGGTTTAAACAAACGAACAAAACAAATTGAATAAAACTGAACCTAAGCTAATTATGCATTAAAACAACTATTAAAAAAAATTAGACTAAGCATGCAATTTCAGTATACTAGAAGATGGTTCAACAAACAAAAAAGGAAATTAACAACTAACAACAGCAAAATGAAGCTATTTCAGGATTTAAACTACACGAGTCACTAATTGAAACTGGGTTAATTAAACCCCCTAAGAAACTAATTTTTAAACAAGTTCAAAGATTGAAACAGGGACGGCTTCTAACAATGAAGAACAAACAGATTCTTATACGATGGAATTTTAAACATGCTGACTAAACTAATCACCAGATGCAAAGATAAATACACAACATAATTCTGAAAAGAAAACAAAAACAAACCTAAAACATCTGACTAAACATAAAGAAAGGAGATGAAGAAGACTCTCAAAAAAGGAAAGGGAGAACAGGAAGGCAAAGAGATTTACCTAAAAAGAAAAAAATCGAAAAAAAAGGTCTTCAGATAGGACTGGATTGATACAGGGGTTCGAACCTCTCCGAAATGACCCAAAATTGATGCTAATCAGTTGTTCTTGGCAAGAACAATTACTAGTATGCATTTCAGGCTAATTCGAGCCTTGAAACTAAGTAGGCTAGGGTTTTCTATTCGTCGTTCTAGATCTAGATTTAGGGGAATTTGGTGGGGTTTTGGGTCAAATTGATGGTGGAACGATGAAGAGGGTGAGGTGAGGACTGTGGGGGTGTGATTTTGGGGTCGTTTGGGTGATTTAGAGTTTTTAGGTTTCGATCTTAGATCCGAAATTGGTGGAATTAGGTGGGGATTTTGGGGAAGCTGATGGTGGGAGAGTGTAAAGGGGAGGCTAAGGATTATCTGGTGTAGGTTTGGGGTGGTTTGGAGTACCGACGCCGCCGTGGACGATTTCCGGCGGGTGGTCAGTGGCGGAGCCGGCGAAGGATATACAGGCGGCTAGGGTTTGATTTGTTTAGAGGAGGGAGAGTAAATGAAAGGGGTTCGATGATGGGGGGGGGGGGGGTCTGTCTTCGGACAGTTATATCTAAATGGCTGATCAGTTCCCAGCTGTTAGATTTAAGATGATCAACGGCTGGGATCAGAAGGGGGTAATACAGGGTCGTTCGGTTGGAAACGGGGTGGACCGGGTGGACTATTATTTGGGCCTGGGTTTAGGGGCGGATTTGGGTAGTTTTTGGGCTAGGGTTTTTCGGACTGAAATGGGTATAAAATCAACCCAAATGAAATACCCCTCTTTTATTCCTTTTTCTTTTCTTTTCTTTTCTTTTCTTTTTCTTCTTTTCTTTAATTAAAAATTCTAAATTATCTAAATTGTAAAATTAAACCAATTACCTAATTACACAAATTATAAAAGTTACTTAATTCTAACTTAAAAGAGAAAAATCAATAACCTAAAAATAAAAAGGAAAAAAAATGTAAAAAGGAGCTATTTTTTGTGATTTTCATTTTTTATAAAACAAATAATTACTGATCAATCCTAAAAATGTAAAAATAAAGCCTAAATGCAATGCATGGTATTTTTTGGTATTTTCATGATTTAAATAAAAATTAAACATGCATAAAAATACAAACAATTAAATAAAATTCTACACAAATTCCTAAAAATGACAAATAATTAAGAAAAAATCTATTTCTTGGGATGTAATAGGAGTAGTTCGTATAGGGCAAAAATCACATGCTCACAGTTGCCCCTCTTTGCTGGGAAACACGACGGGTTTTCGGGCAAAGACAAAATGAGCAACTATGAGGGATTTTTGCCCGTTTGAAACTCCATGAGAAGCATCTTTTGAAAGAGTCTGACCGAACCTTGCTTCAAAGGTTGCCTACATATCCTTGGCTATAAAGGAATCAGGTCCGTGTAATTCTGGAAGTTTTGGTAGCTGGGACTACCGGAAAACTGTGATTTCACTGCTGTTGCTGCTGTTTCTGCTTGCTGATCTCCTTATTACGCCGAAATAAAAGATGAAAGTCTAAACTAGCTAAGCCTATCAACTACGAGTTACAAGATTCCTATCTATAAACCTTCTAAAGCTTGATCTTGAGTCTTGGATGGTTCTTCCTGCAGACTCTGATCTGAATCTTGATGCTCGTTAGCTGCAACCGCTGGTTCATTCTTCTTCAGCTTCTCGGATCAAGGCGGGACATGCAAAACTTGTGATTTCAATCATATCTTGGGCAGTCTGCATCTTTTCTCCGCTTCTACACTTAGAGTTTACTTCTTTTCTTATTTTTCTTTTGTTTTATTTGGATTGAGACTTCTTTTTTTTTGGTCATCTCAAACCTCGTGCCTCACGGTAAATAAACCTGTTCAAGCACCAAAGCAAACAAACGAACGAAATTTTTCTACCCCAGTTTTCACTAGGAAAATTTTGTGAGTTATTGCAACAAAATCCAAACTATTTCTTTATTGAAAGCAATTAAAATTAGGATTGTGTATCCTTGAGGAAAAGAGATTAGGGTGTGGAGACCCTATATCTAAAATAAAACCGAATGGGGATCGGAGTCCCTAAGTTGGGAAGGTTACCAGGTTATGTTGGAAAAATGACCGGGTTATGCCAGGAAAGGTAAAAAGGTCCTCGGGTTATGCCGGGAAGGTCCACGGGTTATGCCAGAAAAGTCATCGGGTTATGCCGGAAAAGAAAAAGGTCCTCGAGTTATGCCGGGGAGGTCCATGGGTTATGCCGGGAAAGTCATCGGGTCATGCCGGAAAAGAAAAAAGGTCCTCGGGTTATGCCGGGGAGGTCCACTGGTTATGTCGGGAAAGTCATAGGGTTATGCCGGAAAAGGCCATCGGGTTATGCCGAAAAAGAAAAAAGGTCCTCGGGTTATGCCGGGGAGGTCCACGGGTTATGCCGGGAAAGGTCATCGGGTTATGCCGGAAAAGAAAAAGGTCCTCGGGTTATGCCGGGGAAGTCATCAGGTTATGCCGGGATCAACTAAGGAGTGGGACCCTATGTTGGAAAGATTACCAAGTTATGCTGGCATCGACTAGGGAATGTAGCCCTATGTTGGAAAAGGCGTAGCTAGAGATTGGAGATTCTATGCTACCATGATTTTGAATTTTTCTTCTTTTATTTTTCTTCATTTCATTTCAACATCATTTTTTTTATTTCAGAGAATGAGTAAATGCGGGAAAGAATTTTGGAGGAGACTTCCCTTTTTGGAGTTGTTGCTGCAAAGCTGTTTTTTAGCCCTTGCGCCCTTTCTTTTTGGTTGCACCTGCTTCTTGCAAGGTTGCTTTTGGATTACACATGTTTCCTGTTTTTTCAAACAAAGAATAATTTGTTAGTTTGAAGCGGTGGTTGGTTTTGTGACCTGAGCGTTTCAGTCACTTTATCTCGGCCCGGTTTCTTTGATGAAGATTTCAATTGCAACTGCTTGTTCCCTGAGGACCGATTTCATTTCTGACCCTGGAGAACCTCTAGCTTTTCCAGACTTTGCCATCACGGTTGGTCACGTGGAACTCAACTTCTCGACTTTATTTTGCCTTTGTAGGCCTTTCACTTTTGACTTGTTGTTTTTCTTCTTTTTTTTTTCAATTCTTAACTTTGGAGCGTTCGGGAACTTTTTGGCTCCTCAAACTTGCTGCAACGATTAGTCGGGTGGGACTAAACCTTTTCCAACTTTATGTCGCCTTTATAGGCCTTTCAATTCTGGCTTCTTTCTTCCAACTTCAATTTAAGAGCATTTGGGGTACCTTGGATTTTCAAACCTTTACCAAGACGGTTAGTCACGTGGGACTCAACCTTTTTAACTTCATCTTGACTTTGTGGGCATTTGACTTTGCTTTCCTTTCTTTTCAAGAGTTTTGCAATTTCAAAACATCAGCCGCCATGGCCGGTCGAGGTTGACTTGATGTCCCCGACGAGGCTGGGTGCCTTTTGCATATTAGCTTGTATCAAATGAGAACCCTGTAAATCAGTCTTACCATCCTTTCTTTGTCTTAGTTTTGGAACAGAGTTAGACCGAAAGGGATTCAAAGAAAACAAACAATGGAATGGAGAATGAGTTTAAAACAAGAAGTGTCCCTTTCGGGGAAATGAAAGAAGGACTTATCTGGAGTACATGCGGACTTCAATGAACATGACATGCCTTTTGGACTGGATGCCTGATCTGTGTAAACCGTCCGACTATCAGAAATTCATCACAACTTTTGCCTCGAAACCAAGAAACTTTGCCCAGGACTGCGTCAATGTCGGTGACTGAAGGTCCTCTTTTTCGATCAGTGGTGCCCTTTGCGGGTTTTCACGAGCTGACCTCTCTCATTTCTCTTCTCACCATCGCCTTATAGTGCTCTTTGAGAGTTTTCACTAACAAGACTCTCTCATTTTCAATTTCTCTGCTTACCATCGCCTTACGGTGCCCGTGTGGGTTTTCACCAATAAGACTCTCATTTTATTTCTCTCATTCTGATTGCATCGGATCCAAGTAGTTGTATTCTCTGATCCTTGAACATCTGACCGATTGATCGGAAGTACTTGAAAGGATTTGGGTAAAAATGATTTGGATTGAATTATAACTTTGGAACCATTCAGGCGGGATCATCGCCGAACCATTATAACATCTGCCCCAGTTTCACTTTTGGGGGGATTTGGATTTTTATTTTGGTGTGACTGAACCCTAGAGAGGTTGCCTACGTATCCTTTTGGAATCAAGTCGAACGTAGTTCAGGGAAACTTTGCTTTTGATTTTCTTTTGTTTTTTTGTTTTGTTTTCCTTTCTCTTTCTTTATCCTTTCCTTTTCCACTTCTCTTTTTTTTTTTCATTTTTTTTAATCTTCTTCTCTTTTTTTTTCATTTTTGTTGTATCTTTATTTTCTTCTCCTTTTCATCATTTTTTTTTCATTTTTCATTTCATTTTTTCAATCAACTTTTTTTAATAACACTCTCAGGTTCCAAAGAGGGTAATCAAAGAAAAGTAACTGGCTCAAAGGGTTTGCAAGGGTTGATAGTGTTTGGGTAGCGAGAATAAAAGCCTTCTTCATCCCAACCGGAGAACATTAATGTTATATAGTGGGTCCAACATAGTACCTTTTGGCTGCATTTGCATTGACAGTTGTTTCAGGAACATTTCCTTCGATGTGTCCCAAATACAATGCACTCTTTTGGCAGTACTCTTGTTGCAATGTATGGACCTTTCCAATCTGGAACCAATTTTCCTTCAGATATTCTGAGTCTTTGTTTTATTTCGCTCAAACTTATCTTCTTTGAATTTTGGCTCTTGACTCATTATTTCAAAGTCTGACAGCGTTTTGGGATCTGGGCACGAAGTCCGCAAGCATGCCATATTATTGAAATCTGCATTTGACAGAACTAAAAGAGAATAAGAAAAATGACAAGATTAAGAAAAGAGACATTCCTAGACAATGAAATATTAATTTCATTTGATTTTTTTGATTTTTGATTTTCTTTTTGATTTTTTTATTTGATTTTTTTTTTTCAATTTTTGAAGGTTGTAGGAAAGTAAGACAATAAAGTAAAACATCCAGATCACACCCTGAGATAATCCGGACGTAGAAAGGATAGCAAGACTGGCTACCGAGACTCCCGTCTGATTGGGAACTTTCAGGCTTGGCCACCGTTTTTTTTTGGCTTTTCTTCTGTCTCGGCAATGGCTGCAATGGCCTTCAGTGCCGGATCAAATTCCCCATCTTCACAAATCATTCCGACTATTGGCCCGATGTTGTGGGCAGGCAACAAATTGTTGATCACATCAGGAGCTTCTTCATCCCGAAAAACAATTCTTTCAGCTTCAATCAAATCTTCAACTGCCTTTTTGAGGGTCCAATAGTCTTCTGTACTGTGTCCCACTGCTCCAGAGTGGTAATCACATCTAGCATCAGCTCGGTGCGAGGGGGACTCGGGGTTTGGCCTGTTCGGGGCCACTGGCTGCAATAGATTTAGCCTGATTAGCTTTCGGAACAAGCTTGAATACGATTCACCAATAGGGGTGAACTGATTCTTTTTGAAAGGCTCTCTTGGACGAGGATTGTATTGGGGATCATTTGGCTGAGGATTATATGGAGCTCGGTAAGGATGGGCATTTCTGGAAGGTGGAGCTCGGTTTTGTGAATAATGTTGTGGTCGCGGGTAAGGTTACGTGTTCATCACCGCATAGGGAGGCGGTGCCACGGCGTAAGCAGCATCTTGAAGGGGATAATAATGTTGAGGGACCTCAGGAGGCACATATGATTGGCTGAATGACCTGCGGGCCCCCCTCGAGCTTGAAGCCATCATGGCTCCTTCTTTTCTCCCGTTTCCATTTATCAAACCCTCTGAACCATTTTGAACATCTGATGATGTGGCTTTAAAAGCATCATGACTCAAGATTCGACCCGTTTCTAGCCAACTTTCTACCATCTCCCCAATTTTGATAGCCTCAGCGAACGGCTTCCCCATAGCGGACATAATGTTCTGGAAGTAATCAACCTCTTGGTCTTGTAGAAAGACCGTGAACATTTCAATTTCGTCCATTGGAGGCTTTACCCTGGCAGCTTGCTAACGCCATTTGACAGCATATTCACGGAAGCTTTCCGCGGTTTTCTTTTTCAAATTGGACAAAGAGTTTCTGTCGGGAGCGATGTCCACATTATACTGGAACTGGCGAACAAAATCTCAGGCCATATCGTCCCACACGTGCCAATGGGTGATTTCTCGATCCGTATACCACTCAGAAGCGATTTCGGTGAGGCTTTCCCCAAAATAGGCCATCACCAGCTCTTCTTTTCCACCAGCACCCCTCAACTGGTTACAATATCGTTTCAGATGAGCGACCGGGTCTCCGTGCCCGTTGTGCTTTTCAAATTTTGGCATCTTGAAGCCAGCTGGCAAGTGGACATGGGGAAACATACAGAGGTCAGAGTATGAGAAACTCTTTTGGCCACTCAGACCTTGCATGTTTTTCAGGATTTGTTCCAGGCTCTTCATCTTCCGAACCATTTCCTCTTGCTCAGGATTTTTAAAAACCTCTTCTTGCTCCACCGAGAGATCATATTGCGGAGGTTGAGTGAAGGAGTATGGGGTCACATATGCTATTTCTGACTGAAGCAGTGGACCCTAAAAGATGAACATTGGAGGCGGTGCCTGAGGGCGAACCACTGAAGGCATGCCAGGATCATTGGAGGGCATTGGAGGGTGCCCACATGGAATGAGCGGGTTGGGCACAGGGGCGTTGGTAACCTCACCCGATCTGGGGATCAACTCAGGGAACCCAGGGATTGCACTGGCGGTTCCCTACCATTAGACCAGGCATCCCACATTTCCAATATACGGAGACGCAACATCCTATTCTCTTCGGCAGCTACTGATTCTAGCTGCAGAATAGCCAACGCTGGGCTATCCTCAGGATTGACGATTGGTAGATTGCTTGTGGAGGCCATCTGTGCCTTTGGATCTTGTGAAGGAGGGGAGGCTAGACTACCAACAAAACCAACCACCTGAACAGAACCTGGCTAAATGCACACCCAAAAACCTTGTTAGTTTTGAGACGCTTAACAGATAGGAAATCGCATATTGGGATGCAATGCACCTAAACAGTTAAACGTTTCTACTATGTGTTTGAACGAGTTGCATGTTTCATCTTTTTTTTCAACCCGCACCCTTTTTTTTCCAATCTGCACCCTTTTTTTTCTTCATTTTTGCTTCTCTCTAATCACTCTTGATTTTCGTTTTGTTTCTGTAGCTCTTTTATTTTGGCACTCTCTTTTTTTCTTTTTTTTTTCATTTTTGTCACTCTTTTCTTTCTTTTTCACTCAATTTTTCTTTCTTTTTCTTTTCCAGCTTATTTTTCTCTCAGTTTATTTATGACTATGATCGAATTCGATGGGGATTGCCTACGTATCTTGACGCCGCATGAATCAGATCTTGCATAGTTCAAGAAGATTGGGAATGGAGTAAATAAACTAACCTTTTTTTACTTTTATAAAACTCAGACCATGAAAGTTTTAAGGCAAAAGAAAAACATTTTCGATTTTTGATTAATTTTTTTTAATTTCTTTTGGAATTTTCTAAAAAAAATTCTTTATAAGAAGAAAGGAAATATTTCTTTTTCATTTTTCTTTTATTTTCGAAAGAAAGACTTCTAAAATTCCTTTTCTTTTGATTCGAACTTTAGGAATCACAAAATTAAAAGGAAAATATTTTGGTTTGAATTTTCATTTCTTTTCTTTTATTCTAAAGAAGAAAGAAAATATTTTTTGAATTTTGGATGCTGCCTCTTAATTTGTGAAAGAGGACCTTTTAAGAAAGAAAATATCTTTTGGATTTCAGAGTTTTTTTTTATTTATTTATTTTATTTACAAAACTACTTCTAAAGAAAAGCGAAAATATTTTTGGACTTCAATTTTTCAAAAATATTTTTTTTTAAAGAAAGACTTTAAAACAAGGAAATGAATTTTTTTTAATTCTTTTTTTTTCTGATTTTTGTTTGAATTTTTGGGAAAAGACTTCTTAAAAAGGTAGAAAAAAATATTTTTTTGGATTATGATTTGACTTGTGGATTTTCGAAGGGACTTTTAAGAAAACATTTCAGATTTCTGAGTTTCTCTTCTTTTTTTTCCTTTTTTAATTTACGAAAGTACTTTTAAAGGAAAGCGAAAATATTTTGGAATTTTTTTTCTCAATTTTTTATGGACATTTACAAAAGAAAGTTTTTTAAAGAAGAAAAGAATATTTGTGGATTTTATTTTCTGATTTTTTTTTGGATTTTTTTGGAAAAATACTTCAAAATGAAGGAAACCCGTATTTTGGATTTTGATTCTTTTATTGATTTTTCTTTTTATTTATTTTTTTCGTATGAAAGACTTCAAAAAGAAAGACAACTATTTTTTCTTAGTTCAAATTTACTATTGAATTTTCTATGGAAATACTTCTAAGGAAGGAATTAAAGGAATTTTTTTTGGGGATTCTTTTTTAAAATTTGGGGCCGGAACCGATGAGGTTTCCCTACGTATCTCACAACCGGTGAGAATCAGACCCGCGTAGTTCGGTCAGTTTTGACATAATAAAAACAATACCTAATATTTCTTTTTTGGAACAATTTTGCTTTTCTCTTTTTTATTTTCAAAATTTCGGCATAATTTCTGTACTTTTTGGACACCGGATTTTCAAAGACGGGTAATTATCTCTCTCCTACATCAATTTGATTCTTTTCCAAATTTTCTCCATTATTCTCGAAACCGGTCAACATGCAATCCGAAGCAAATAAATGCACAATGTGATGACCGAAAGGGTCATCACCTGTTTTCTTATTCATTCCGTGCTTTCGAGGCCTCGAAAACCTCATTTAGGATTGCCACGATTTGCGTGCGCAGTCCGGGCGCGTAGCCGGAAAGCTTAAATATGAATTCTATGTGAAAAATGCTAAACTTTGATATTAATATGAATATATTTGACTTCGGTCAATATTTTTGGGTAAACGGACCCGGACCCTTAATTTGAAGGTCCCAGAGGGTCCGTAGAAAAATATGGGACTCGGACGTATGCCCGAAATCGAATTCCGAGGTTCCAAGCCCGAGAAATGAATTTTTGAGTAAAATTGTTTTTCTGAAATTATTAAGGAAATTGGAAATAAAATTTGATTAAAAGACTGTGGTATCGGGCCCGTATTTTGGTTCTGACGCCCGGTACAAGTCTTATATATGGTTTAAGCGCTTTCTGTGAAGTTTGGTTGAAATTGGACGTCGTTTGACGTGTTTCGTACTTAAAACTCTAAATTTGAAAGTTTAGGAAGTTTGAAGAAAAACTAGGGATTTTGAGGTATGATTCGTTATTTTTGATATTATTTTGGTGATTTGATCGCGCGAGTAAGTCCGTAGGATGTTATTGAGGTTGTGTGCATATTTGGTTTGGAGCCCCGAGGGCTCGGGTGAGTTTTGGATAGGTGTCGGATTGCATTTCTCATTTTTGGAAAAATCTGGTATCATCTGATCTGCAGGATTCGCATTTGCGAAGCCAGAGTTCGCAAATGCGAAGGTCCAGCTATCGCAAAAGCGAAGGCTGGTTCGCAAATGCAAACCCAGCCTAGGCCGGCCAAGGTTCGCAAATGCGAAGCCAAACATCGCAAATGCGAAGGTCCCCTGGTTGGCCTGAGTTCGCAAATGCGAACAGTAATGTCGCATTTCCCAAGCCTGCAGGGTTCGCAATTGCGAACCCAACTTCGCATTTCCCATATCCGCAGCCCAGCAAATTTTATACTTAGCCGAATTTTAGACCATTTTCACACCACTTTCAAAATACAACTCCTTGGGCGATATTTCAAGAACAAACTTCATCCCAAATCATTTGTAAGTCGATTTTTACTCAATTCTTTCAATCATTAACATCATTTAACATGTTTTCCACTTAAAATCAATGATTTTCATGGGTGAAATTGGGGGGTTTTGGGTAGAACCTAGGTTTTCTATAAATTGGGGATTTGGAACTGAATTTGAGGTCTGATTTCAAAACAAATTACATATTTGAGTTCGTGGGGGAATGGGTAACCGGGTTTTGGTTCGAACCTCGGGTTTTGACAACGTGGGCCCAGGGGCGATTTTGGATTTTTTGGAAAAACTTGGGAAATTCATTTTTATGCATTCAAATTGATTCATTTAGTGTTTATTAAAGTAATTGAGCAATTTGTGAGTAGATTCGAGCGGATTGGAGGTGGAATCGCGGGGTAAAGCCATAGTTGAGGCTTGAGTCGAGTTCAAGGCTTTGAGGTAAGTGTTTGGTTTAACCCAAGCTTGAGGGATTAGGAGTTGAGTCATATTTGCTACTTGTTTGTGTTGAATATGACGTATGGGCGTGGTGACGAGTATCCATGCGTCGGTGTCAAGCATGACCGTGAGTCTTAACTTGATAATTGTGTACCCATGTTTGATCCTATGAACGTTGTGATTAAATATTGGTCTTAGTTGTGCCAGGAGGAAGTTGAATAGGATTGGTTATAGCTGACTCTCCCTTGTCGTGATGTTTGACTTGTTGTTATAGTTCCCTTGCCGGGAAGAGTATTAATTTGTTTGTTCCCTTGGCGGGATTTGTATTGTGTATTGTGATGAAAGTAAAGGGAGCGGGTGGTACGCCTACCACAAGTGATATTGAAATGGGAGCGGGTGGTACGCCTACCACGAATGATATTAAAATGGGAGCGAGTGGTACGCCTACCACAAATGATATTGAAATGGGAGCGTGGTACGCCTACTACAAATGATATTGAAATGGGAGCGAGTGGTACGCCTACCTCAAATGATATATTGAAATGGGAGCGAGTGTTACGCCTACCACAAATGATATTGAAATGGGAGCGAGTGGTACGCCTACCACAAATGATATATTGAAATAGGAGCGAGTGGTACGCCTACCACAAATGATATTGAAACGGGAGCGGGTGGTACGCCTACCACGAGATATTGAGAAATGGGATCTGGTTGCACGCCTGCAACAACATGAGTTGAATATGAAAGTTGCCTTATCTTTTCATTATTGTTAGAAGTTAAACTGTAGATGTACGTACCATTATTCCTGATATTTTGTTTCTATCTGTCACCCCTAAAGCATGCTCCCTTCCCCAGCTTAAATGGTTATTTTCTTGCTATTTTCCCGTTGTACTTGCATATATATATCTGCACAGGTTTATCTGGAGTCTGGTCCTAGCCTCGTCACTACCTCGCCGAGGTTAGTCCAGGCACTTACCAGTACATGGGGTCGGTTGTGCTGATGCTACAATCTGTGCTTTTTTGCACAGATCCCGGCGTTGGAGCAACATTTGAGCAGCAGCAGCATTAGTATGGGAGCAGGCCTTCCACCAAACGAGACCCGAGGTGGCGTTGCAGACGTCCGCAGGCCCGACGTCTCCCTTATTCTCTCTTTTTAGCCTGTTGCCTCATTGTCTTCGAGACAAACAGTTTACATTTTTCTTTCAGACCTTTGTATTTAGAAATTCTTAGCAGTTCGTGAGTATTGTGACACCAGTCTTGGGTAGAGGCTTATATTGACTATTCCGCATTTTGATTCAGTTTCTATAATTAAGACTTCCGCTACTATTTAATTTTGTTGTTTTTATATATTTGCTATAAATTGTTAAAAAGGGATTACGTTGTAAGCGAAAAGTAGCTAAATTTGGCTTGCCTAGCTTCTACGAGTAGGCGCCATCACGACTCCCGAGGGTGGGAAATCCGCGTCGTGACAAGTTGGTATCAGAGAACTAGGTTGCTTAGGTCTCACAATTCACGGACAAACTTGGTAGAGTCTGAGGGATCGGTACGGAGACGTCTGTATTTATCCCCCAGAGGCTACAGAGTTAGGAAAACTTCACATTTGTTCTTTCTTGCCGTGCGGTGATGTTTCTCGGACACCGATTGAATTTCTACTTTGTTCTTTCGCAGATGGCGAGAATTCGCGCTTCTTCATCTACCGCTCAGCAGTCCGAGTCCCCAGCAGCAGCCCCAGTGGCGGTGCCTCAGGTTGATTTGGAGGAGGAGGTTCCAGCCCCAACAGTCCCGGTGGGCCCAGCTCAGGTCCCAGAGGGGTTCATTGCCACGCCAGTTCTTCAGAACGCTCTAGTCCGATTGGTAGGCTTCGTGGAGAGTGTCATTCGAGCGGGTTTACTTCCAGTAGAACCAGCCACTCCTCAGGCTGGAGGAGGGGTTCGGACTCCTGCTACACGTACTCCGGAGCAGGTAGCTTCCCAGGTTCATGTTCCAGTGGTTCAGCCAGTCGTGGCAGGTCAGCCGGGTATAGTGGCTCAGACCTGGAGTGAGATCACTTTTCGGGAGGCGACCAATGTGGGCCGTAGAATTGAGATGGTTTTGCCACAGGGAGGTGGTCATGGGTCGGATAAGAGGCCCCGTCCTGCAGGCAGATTAAGTGTTACCTCGTCAGGAGGTAGGGGTTTTTATGGTAGAGGCCATCCTCCTAGGCCCTTTCAGTCAGCTCTCCAGGTCACTCATGGTACATCAGGTGGCCATTCAGGTTGACAGGGCCAGTCTCAGTTTCCTCAGCTACAACATTCGCGTGGATGCTATGAGCGTGGTGAGCACGGTCACCTCAGGAGGGCTTGCCCAAGGTTGAGGGGTGCTCAGCCGCAGCAGTCGAGGTCTTGCCACGCTTGTGGTGACCTGGGCACATTGTCAGATTTTGCCCTCGAGCTTCGAGCAGCTTTCAGCATCAGAGTTCTCGTACTAGGATTCAGGCACCAGAGGTTCCACAGCCTGCTCAGCCAGCTAGAGGCGGTGGCAGGGGTGT
Organism: Nicotiana attenuata; assembly: GCF_001879085.1. Taxonomy (NCBI): domain Eukaryota; kingdom Viridiplantae; phylum Streptophyta; class Magnoliopsida; order Solanales; family Solanaceae; genus Nicotiana; species Nicotiana attenuata. Next base: position 227,827 of record NW_017671179.1, read on the forward strand.
TAGAGGTGGAGGTAGAGGTCATAAAGGTGGAGCTCAGGCCGCCGGAGGTGGAGACCAGCCAGCAGCCAGGCCAGAGGCTGAGTCTTCAGATGCAGACATTACTGGTACTATTCTGGTTTGTGATAGAAATGCTTCAGTGCTATTTGACCCTGGGTCTACGTATTCGTATGTGTCGTCTTATCTTGAACCGTACCTGGTCATGCCTAGTGATGCTTTGAGTATTCCTGTTTATGTATCTACACTGGTGTGTGGTTCTATTGTGTTTGGCCGAGTCCATTGTTCGTGTGTTGTAGTGATTGGGGGTCTTGAGACCCGTGTAGACTTGTTGCTCTTAGAGATGGTTGACTTTGATATCATTCTGGGTATGGACTGGTTATCACCCTATCACGCCATCTTGGACTGCCATGCCAAGACTGTGACCTTAGCTTTGCCGGACATGCCTTGTTTAGAGTGGAGAGGGACTCCTGGTCATTCCACCCGCAGGGCTATCTCGTATGTGAAGGCTCGGCGTATGGTCGAGAAGGGGTGTTTGGCCTATTTGGCATATGTTCGTGATTCTAGTGCTGAGGTTCCTCATATAGATTCTGTGCCTATTGTCCGGGAGTTTCCAGATGTTTTCCCTTCAGACCTGCCGGGTATGCCACCCGACAGGGACATTGATTTCTGTATTGATTCGGTTCCGGGCACTCAGCCCATTTCTATTCCGCCATATCGTATGGCCCCGCCGGAGCTAAAGGAGTTAAAGGACAAGTTGTAGGATTTGCTAGAGAAGGGCTTCATTAGAACCAGTGTTTCGCCTTGCTATTTGTCAAGAAGAAGGACGGATCGATGAGGATGTGCATAGATTACCGGCAATTGAACAAGGTAACGATTAAGAATAAGTATCCACTGCCGAGGATTGATGATTTGTTCGACCAGCTTCAGGGTGCCAGGGTATTCTCCAAGATTGACTTGCGATCTGGCTACCATCAGTTGAGGATTTGGGCATCCGATGTCCCTAAGACAGCCTTCCGCACTCGGTATGGGCATTACGAGTTCTTGGTTATGTCATTTGGTTTGACAAATGCCCCAGTAGCATTTATGGAGTTGATGAACCGAGTGTTCAGGCCATATTTGGACATGTTCGTGATAGTCTTTATTGATGATATTTTGGTGTACTCCCGCAGCCAGGAGGAGCACGAGCAGCGCCTTAGAGTGGTTCTTCAGACTCTGAGGGATAGTCAGTTATATGCCAAATTCTCCAAGTGTGAGTTCTGGCTGAGTTCAGTTGCATTTCTGAGTCACGTTGTATCAACTGAGGGTATTCAGGTGGACCAAAAGAAGATAGAGGCAGTCAAGAACTGGCCTAGACCAGCATCAGCTACAAAGATTCAGAGTTTCTTAGGGTTGGCAGGCTACTCCAGACGGTTCGTGGAGGGATTTTCATCTGTTGCAGCCCTGATGACCAGATTGACCCAGAAGGGTGCCCAGTTCAGATGGCCGGATGAGTGTGAGGCGAGCTTTCAGGAACTCAAGACAGCTCTGACTACGGCACCGGTGTTGGTTTGGCCCACAGGATCAGGGCCTTATACAGTATATTTTCATGCTTCCCGTATTGGGCATGGAACAGTGTTGATACAGGATGGCAAGGTCATTGCCTATGCTTCGAGACAATTGAAGATGCATGAGAAAAACTATCCGGTTCACGACTTGGAGTTGGCAGCCATAGTTCACGCCTTGAAGATTTGGAGGCACTATTTGTATGGCATGGCATGTGAGGTGTTCACTGACCATAAGAGTCTTCAGTACTTGTTCAAGCAAAAGGAGTTGAATTTGAGGCAGAGGAGGTGGTTGGAGTTATTGAAAGACTATGATGTCACCATTTTATATCATCCGGGGAAGGCCAATGTGGTGGCCGATGCTTTGAGTAGGAAGTTAGCCAGTATGGGCAGTCTTGCTTATATTTCGGTCAGTCAGAGGCCGCTTGCTTTGGATGTTCAGGCTTTGGCCAATCGATTTGTGAGGCTGGATATTTCTGAGCCTAGCCGAGTATTAGCTTGCACGGTCGCTCGCTCTTCATTACTAGAGCGTATCCGTGATCGGCAGTTTGATGATCCCCATTTGTGTGTCCTTAGAGACACGGTGCAGCGCGGAGGCGCCAGGCATGTTACCTTAGATGCGGATGGAGTTTTGAGATTGCAGGGGAGAGTTTGTGTGCCCAATGTGGATGGAATTCGAGAGTTGATCTTAGAGGAGGCCCATAGTTCCCGGTACTCTATTCATCCGGGCGCCGCGAAGATGTACCAGGATTTGCGGCAGCATTATTGGTGGCGTAGAATGAAGAAGGATATTGTTGCATATGTGGCTCGGTGTTTGAATTGTCAGCAGGTTAAGTATGAGCATCAAAGGCCTGGTGGTTTAGATTAGAGGATTGAGCTTCCCGAGTGGAAGTGGGAGAGGATCACTATGGACTTCATTACCGGACTTCCATTGACTCGGAAGATGTTCGATGCAGTTTGGGTCATTGTGGATAGGCTGACCAAGTCAACGCATTTCATTCCTGTGGCAGTCTCCTATTCATCCGAGAGATTAGCTGAGATTTATATCCGGGAGATTGTTCGCCTTCATGGTGTGCCGGCATCTATCATTTCGGATNGTTTTGACATAATAAAAACAATACCTAATATTTCTTTTTTGGAACAATTTTGCTTTTCTCTTTTTTATTTTCAAAATTTCGGCATAATTTCTGTACTTTTTGGACACCGGATTTTCAAAGACGGGTAATTATCTCTCTCCTACATCAATTTGATTCTTTTCCAAATTTTCTCCATTATTCTCGAAACCGGTCAACATGCAATCCGAAGCAAATAAATGCACAATGTGACGACCCAAAGGGCCATCACCTGTTTTCTTATTCATTCCGTGCTTTCGAGGCCTCGAAAACCTCATTTAGGGTTGCCTCGATTTGCGTGCGCAGTCCGGGCGCGTAGCTGGAAAGCTTAAATATGAATTCTGTGTGAAAAAGCTAAAATTTGATATTAATATAAATATATTTGACTTCGGTCAACATTTGGGTAAACGGACCCGGACCCTTGATTTGACGGTCCCGGAGGGTCCGTAAAAAAATATGGGACTCGGGCGTATGCCCGGAATCGAATTCCGAGGTTCCAAGCCCGAGAAATGAATTTTTGAGTAAAATTGTTTTTCTGAAATTATTAAGGAAGTTGGAAATAAAATTTGATTAAAACACTGTGGTATTGGGCCCGTATTTTAGTTCCGGCGCCCGGTACAAGTCTTATATATGGTTTAAGCGCTTTCTGTGAAGTTTGGTTGAAATTGGACGTCGTTTGACATGTTTCGGACTTAAAACTCTAAATTTGAAAGTTTAGAAAGTTTGAAGAAAAACTAGGGATTTTGAGGTATGATTCGTTGTTTTTTATGTTATTTTGGCGATTTGATAGCGCGTGTAAGTCCGTAGGAAGTTATTGAGGTTGTGTGCATATTTGGTTTGGAGCCCCGAGGGCTCGGGTGAGTTTTGGATAGGTGTCGGATTGCATTTCTCATTTTTAGAAAAATCTGGTATCATCTGATCTGCAGGATTCACATTTGCGAAGCCAGAGTTCGCAAATGCGAAGGTCCAGCTATCGCAAAAGCGAAGGCTGGTTCGCAAATGCGAAACCAACCTAGGCCGGCCAAGGTTCGCAAATGCGTAGCCAAACATCGCAAATGCGAAGGTCCCCTAGTTGGCCTGAATTCGCAAATGCGAAGGTCCCCTAGTTGGCCTGAATTCGCAAATGCGAACAGTAATGTCGCATTTCCCAAGCCTGCAGGGTTCGCAATTGCGAACCCAACTTCGCATTTCCCATATCCGCAGCCCAGCAAATTTTATACTTAGTCGAATTTCAGACCATTTTCACCCCACTTTCAAAATACAACTCCTTGGGCGATATTTCAAGAACAAACTTCATCCCAAATCATTTGTAAGTCGATTTTTACTCAATTCTTTCAATCATTAACATCATTTAACATGTTTTCCACTTAAAATCAATGATTTTCATGGGTGAAATTGGGGGTTTTGGGTAGAACCTAGGTTTTCTATAAATTGGGGATTTGGACCTCAATTTGAGTGTCTGATTTCAAAACAAATTACATATTTTAGTTCGTGGGGGAATGGGTAACCGGGTTTTGGTTCGAACCTCGGGTTTTGACCATGTGGGCCCGAGGGCGATTTTGGATTTTTTGGAAAAACTTGGGAAATTCATTTTTATGCATTCAAATTGATTCATTTAGTGTTTATTAAAGTAATTGAGCAATTTGTGACTAGATTCGAGCGGATTGGAGGTGGAATCATGGGGTAAAGCCATAGTTGAGGCTTGAGTCGAGTTCAAGGCTTTGAGGTAAGTGTTTGGTTTAACCCTAGCTTGAGGGATTAGGAGTTGAGTCATATTTGCTACTTGTTTGTGTTGAATATGACGTATGGGCGTGGTGACGAGTATCCATGCGTCAGTGTCAAGCATGACCGTGAGTCTTAACTTGATAATTGTGTACCCATGTTTGATCCTATGAACGTTGTGATTAAATATTGGTCTTAGTTGTGCCAGGAAGAAGTTGAATAGGATTGGTTATAGCTGACTCTCCCTTGTCGTGATGTTTGACTTGTTGTTATTGTTCCCTTGCCGGGAAGAGTATTAATTTGATTGTTCCCTTGCCGGGACTTGTATTGTGTATTATGATGAAAGTAAAGGGAGCGGGTGGTACGCCTACCACAAGTGATATTGAAATGGGAGCGAGTGGTACGCCTACCACAAATGATATTGAAATGGGAGCGAGTGGTACGCCTACCACAAATGATATTGAAATGGGAGCGAGTGGTACGCCTACCACAAATGATATATTGAAATGGGAACGAGTGGTACGCCTACCACAAATGATATTGAAATGGGAGCGGGTGGTACACCTACCACGAGATATTGAGAAATGGGATCCGGTGGCACGCCTGCAACAACATGAGTTGAATATGAAAGTTGCCTTATCTTTTCATTATTGTTAGAAGTTAAACTGTAGATGTATGTACCATTATTCCTGATATTTTGTTTCTATCTGTCACCCCTAAAGAATGCTCCCTTCCCCAGCTTAAATGGTTATTTTCTTGCTATTTTCCCGTTGTACTTGCATATATATATCTGCACAGGTTTATCTGGAGTCTGGCCCCGGCCTCGTCACTACCTCGCCGGGGTTAGGCCAGGCACTTACCAGCACATGGGGTCGGTTGTGCTGATGCTGCACTCTGTGCTCTTTTGCAGAGATCCCGGTGTTGGAGCAGCATTTGAGCAGCTGCAGCATTAGTACAGGAGCAGGCCTTCCGTCAAGCGAGACCCGTGGTAGCCTTGTAGACGTCCGCAGGCCCGGCGTCTCGCTTATTCTCTCTTTTTAGCCTGTTACCTCATTGTCTTGGAGACAAACAACTTACATTTTTCTTTTAGACCTTTGTATTTAGAAATTCTTAGCAGTTCGTGAGTATTGTGACACCAGTCTTGGGTAGAGGCTTATATTGACTATTCCGCATTTTGATTCAGTTTCTATAATTAAGACTTCCGCTACTATTTAATTTCGTTGTTTTCATAGCGTTTCTATAAATTGTTAAAAAGGGATTACGTTGTAAACGAAAAGTAGCTAAATTTGGCTTGCCTAGATTCTACGAGTAGGCGCCATCACGACTCCCGGGGGTGGAAATCCGGGTCGTGACATACAAGTACCAAGTAGAATGCATCAGGATGATCTTTTGATTTCGGGCACCTGTCCTAGACGGACCCAACCCCTGTGTTGAGTCCCTTAAGTCAAATGCACGTGATGCAAACAAGCGTTCCTACTAGGGATCCGGCATGAGGCTTTGTTATACTAGGTTTAAAACCCTGGTTGTATTGTTCTAGACTTGGCTTACCCGAGCGGACAGCTCGAGCCGAGGGGGGCAGCGTACCGGGATTATAGAAGCTTCACCGGCTTTGCAACTTGTCCGATCCTTGTTCTAAAATTGAGATGACTCTAACAGAAAAGAAGTTACACGAAGTGCACACTTCCCAGATGATTTAGAACACTTAGAGAGAAGAGGGTTATAACAGTTTTATATACAATTCAAGCAATATCAAAGCGGTAAAAGCAGCATTTAGCACATTAGGTTCAAACATGTAAAATCAGATAATAAATAAAGCCAACTACAACAGTTATTATATGCTCGAATTCTTGAACCCTAAATCAAAAGTTCTGGGTTTTGGTCCCCAACGGAGTCGCCAGAACTGTCATACCTCCTTTTTTTACCACCCGAGGGTATATGGGAGTTTTTCCAATTAAAGTAATATTATTCAAAATGGAATTTTTTAATTTAATTTATCAGAGTCGCCACTTGGAATAATTTATTTTTGGTGTTCCAAGTCACCGGTTTATTTTTAAATCACAAATCGAGGAAGTTTTCGACTTTATTAAAAAGTCTGCGAACCAGAAATTCTAGATAAGGAATTCTGTTAACCCGGGAGAAGGTGTTAGGCATTCCCGGGTTCCGTGGTTCTAGCACGGTCGCTTAAACTATTAAAATTGGCCTATTATCTGATTTACTACATGTTTTAACCTATTATGCATTTTAGCTTCTATGACCACTTTTAATTATTTTAGGAAGATTCAATGCTATTTAAAACACGTCTTAAACCACGCTACATGAAATGCACCCGCGGTTCGCGATACGTTCTACTTAACATTGTTGAGAATTGAAGTTGGGTCAAATGAAATGTACACCCAGATTTTAATAATTAAGGATCACAACTACGTCACAGGAACCGTACCCGTAGCTATGATGAATTATTTAAAGAACGCGCCTAAAGCAACTGCGAAGGTTCAATTTTAATAGCAACATTTGTGAGGGCCATGGATGATTTAATTTATGGCACACCTCAAACCTTTTTATAAGGGTGAACTCCTGACCTAATTTTATGAGGGCCATGAGTTAAGGGATTTTGTTTGGCATGGCATGACACGCCTCAATTATTGCCCTTTTTTAGAGGAAAGTTGCTTCTAATTAGAAAGGCTAAATCTAAGTTAATCTTTTTGGGGAAGGGATTTTCGTTTGGGCTTAATTAAATTAGGAAAATGGCTCAGCTTTGTAAGGAACTGCCTATGGGCCTAAGACTCGGCCCAGCAGAGAAAGAGCTGGAAAGCTCTTGCCTTGGTTGGAAATTTAAACAAGTTCTTTCCCACATTGGGCCAATATCAGGCGGGCCCAGTTATGGTTATCTAACGTCTGGGCCTGTCTACCTTTATGTTCTAAAACTTACTAAACTGCCATAGAAGAATGCAAGACAAACGATTCTGAATGAAATAACATCAGTGAATTTGATTAAAGCCATAAATCGAGCCCGGAAACCGAAGTTAAAATATTAGAAGGGCCAAAGGTCGCAACTTGACCGGACTGCCTCGTCTGGGCTGATGCCAGGCTCAATTGAGGCTCAGATTCCTTCAAACCCAGGCAGTCCAAAATATTGCAAATATTTGCACAAATAAGGGGCATATTCTGATTTTAACCCTCAACATGCTATCAGTTTTAACAAGGCAAGACTTGAACCCTACTTATCCATGAATTATATTGAACTTAGATATGCAGTCACTTTAATGCTGCCTAAAATTAAAATACTAAAGCAAACATTGATAATCAGAATCTTTTAACCAACTGGCACATTACATGATTGAATAATTTCGAACTATTACTGAACAAAATGATAGGGAAAGTATTATGAATCAAGCAACATCAACCTTATTACAGCAACAAAACACAACCTTATTAATTACAACCTTCTGAATCTGAATGAGTTTTCAAATTAACTACAAAATTAGGTAATAAATCCAGCCTTAGAACCAATATACTTCTGCCCTCTGTAGCCGACATTCACTGTGCTTGCACTTTTTAGGAGTAAATCTGACCAACTGGTAATCATATTTGCCTCCTTAATGCTGTCTTAATCCTGAAATTTCAACTCTCAAGCAAACACTTCTTAGCAAGGTTATCACCCTTATGAATAGCATCCAAAGACTAGTAAAAGAAGGTATCTTATGCAACATGCTTATATCAACCTAGATTATGGCATAATTAGTCCAAACATTAATTTAACAAGTCAAATATGATAGACATCTGGACAGCACTAATTATATACAATAGAATCTGACCCTTAACACCAAATACATGTACTCAGGCATGGATTAAACAGAGCTTTTCATTCAGTGGAGAATCATGAAGGCACAACCACATACCAAAAGGCAGAAATGGAAAGAAGAACAGCAGGGAACCAAATATGAGGTCCTAAATAATCAGATCTGAAGCTCAACCAAGCTTCTAATAACCACAGGAGTGAACAGCAACAAATAAATCCCAAAAGAGAACCAAATTTAATCAGCTTTCAAACCAGACTCTTAGCTAAACAAATCCAGGTCATCCTCTATTTTTAGACCATTTTCAGCTTGTGAAAAACCAAAAGGAAAAAGAAAGTTTTTGAGAATTCTTAATATTTATGAAATCTAGCCTTTTAGAATGCAGAGAAAACCTTTTTGCAGTAAGAATGATGCTCAAGATTCTCTGTTTTTTCAGAACTTTTGGTAGGGAATAATGCTGAATGAATGCTAATGATTGTGTGTAAAATCAGAAGGAGAGAACCTACATATATAGGCTGCCTAGGGAGGGTATCTTTTTGGGCATATTCCTTATCCTAGAGTAAAAATAGTACTGTCCTTTTACAGCCCGTGGTACAACTGTCCTATATTTCAGCATCTTTTATAACTGCTAGGACAGCTGTACATTTTCTAGGAAGTTTCTGATTTTTGCCTAAGTGGAAATCCTTTTTTACCCTTTAAGTTACTGCTTATTTTAGTTCTATCCTAAATTTTCAGGTTCACTTGTGTCCGTAAAGTTTCTATTGATTTACACACTAAGGCAAACAGAAACAATTGGGCTAATATCAGTAATTGAATCAAAAGCAAACAACAAGGCTGACCTAAGCAAATTAAAACATAAACCTAATCTCTAAAATTAACCAAGTTCATAAGAAAACTTCACAATACTTTTCAGATTATCATTTTTAATGAGCATAGGCAGACAGGTTTAAACAAACGAACAAAACAAATTGAATAAAACTGAACCTAAGCTAATTATGCATTAAAATAACTATTAAAAAAAATTAGACTAAGCATACAATTTTAGTATACTAGAAGATGGTTCAACAAACAAAAAAGGAAATTAACAACTAACAACAGCAAAATGAAGCTATTTCAGGATTTAAACTACACGAGTCACTAATTAAAACTGGGTTAATTAAACCCCCTAAGAAACTGATTATTAAACAAGTTCAAAGATTGAAACGGGGACGGCTTCTAACAATGAAGAACAAACAGATTCTTATACGATGGAATTTTAAACATGCTGACTAAACTAATCACCAGATGCAAAGATAAATAACATAATTCTGAAAAGAAAACAAAAACAAACCTAAAACATGTGACTAAACATAAAGAAAGGAGATGAACAGGATTCTCAGAAAAGAAAAGGAGAACAGGAAGGCAAAGAGATTTACCTAAAAAGAAAAAAAATCGAAAAAAAGGTCTTCAGGTAGCACTGGATTGATACAAGGGTCTGAACCTCTCCGAAATGACCCAAAATTGATGTTAATCAGTTGTTCTTTCCAAGAACAATTGACTAGTATGCATTTCGGGCTAATTCAAGCCTTGAAACTGAGTAGGCTAGGGTTTTCTGTTCGTCGTTCTAGATCTAGATTTAGGGGAATTTGGTGTGTTTTTGGGTCAAATTGATGGTGGAACGATGAAGAGGGTGTGGTGAGGACTGTGGGGTGTGATTTTGGGATCGTTTGGGTGATTTAGGGTTTTTAGGTTTCGATCTTAGATTCGAAATTGGTGGAATTAGGTGGAGATTTTGGGGAAGCTGATGGTGGGAGAGTGTAAAGGGGAGGCTAAGGGTTATCTGGTGTAGGTTTGGGGTGGTTTGGAGTACCGNCTTGAGACGGAAATGGAGGTGGGTTGTTAGGTTGTTGATACATCGGAGGCCTTTGAAAGCCCGGCCCCCAATTCCCTTGATTACCGTTATTCTAACCCCCTTGGTTGTAGTTGCCTCCCCAATTGCTATTGTTGTTGCCACCCCAATTGCCCTGGTTGCCCCAATTCTGATTGTTGTTCCCCCAGTTGCTTTAGTTGTTGTTGTTCCCATTGTTCCAATTTCCTTGTTGGTTTTGATTCCCCCAATTTCGTTGGGATTTCCACAATTGTTGTTGATTCAGAGCATTGCCCCGTTGTCCTTGGTAGTTATTCACATACTTGTGAGCACGTGATTTTTGCCACGCTTAAATCACTCCTATAAAATTCCTTAGAATTAGGATTTTTCTTTATTATTTGAATTTTTAGGAATTAATTGCATAATTTTCATGATTATTTGCATTTCTGTGTGCATTCTTAAGGCAACATAAACTCATAAAAATACAAAAAAAATACGCATTGTGTTTAGGATTTAATTTTACATATTTTTAGATTAATTAGTAATTAGGGTTTTACAAAAACACAAAAAAATCACAAGAATGGAGTTGTTTTGCTTGGTTTGAATTTTAGCTTTGAATTTTATTAGTTTTCATTAAATTGGTGATGTTGGTTATTAATTAGAGCTTAATATAATTTGGTAGGGTAATTTAGAGTTAATTTAGATTTTTAGTTTTAATTTGAAAAGAAAAAGAATAAAAAGGAAAATAAAAGGAAAAGAAATTAAAGAGAAATCAGATTTTTGGGCCAGTATTTGTTCCTCAAACCCGCCCCAGTTCCAGCCCAGTCCAATCTAACCCGGTCCAGACCCCTCCCCTATGAAACGACGTCGTTTCGCCTCCAATTAATCTCATCCGTCTATGATTGTTGATCTAACGGATGGGAAGCCCACAGTTTTTAATATATATATGTCTGAATGCACCCCACCCCCCTCCCCCACCCCCTCTCGTCTATCTCCTCCAAAACCCTAGAGACCGTCTCCCTCCGCCTGAGCCGCCGTCTGCCACCGCCGGAAATCGCCTACGGCGGCGGCCGACAGCCAATCGCCCTCAAATTCACACCAGAGCCCCTTCTCACCCTCCTCGTCACAAATCCACTTCTAGTTTCCCTCAAACCCCACTGTAATTTCCCCAAATCCTGAAACCCTAGCGCCGCCATGGACTCCTCCGCCGTGTCCGGCGGCGCCACCACCCAAACACCACCAAACTAACACCCAAACACCACCCAAACCCCCTCTTCCCAAATCTATAGCTAATAACCATTGAATATGCCCAGAATTCTTCAAATATTAAATCCGAGGCTCAAGTCTTAGGAGTCCAAAATTGGATCTATGCATACAAGGTCACTCTTCTGCATTTCCTCGTTGTTCAAGCCTGTTTTGACACAAAAGAATGACACTCGTTTGTTCTTCACCAAGAACAAACGTTTGACATGGTTTTGGGTCGAATCAGAGTACCAGTTTCGATTTCGAGCTTAGCCGGTGAGTCCCTTTCATTTTTTTGTTCACTTTTTCTTCTTTCTTTTGTTTCATTTGTGATTCACTTTCGTTCTTCTTCCCTATTTGGTTAAGATCATTTCCATCGAGATTAGGTCAAGGTCCTGAACCCAGGACCTTTTTTCTTAGTGCTCACTTTCCCTTTAAAATTTGTTATCTGATTTTCTAAGTTTATTTAGTTTTGTTAATAGCATGTTTAAATCTTTGATTTCTTATTCTGGTCACATAGTTTAATTTGATTAGGTTTATTTTGATAGTTCAATTAGTTCCCTGTTTGTTGGTGATCGTTTGATTAATCAATATATTTGGTTCCCTTTAGTTTTCTGAATTTGTCTTGGTGTTACTTTGCCATTTGGGATTTGAGGTCATTACAGATCACATTCTCAGGGAATCTTGCTTGGCCTGAACTTGAGGCCATGTCTTTTAAGACATTGAGCCCATTTAGGATCCAATAACCCGCACCCACTGAACCCAGGTTGGTCTTTAGTGTAAATACAGGGTGCTTCAGGGGTAACTTGGGTAATGTACTGAGAGAATCTCTCAAGTAACTGCCCAAGAGGCTTCCTAGAAACTTCTAGTAGGGGTCTGCTAGTAAATTTCAGTTTGGACTTGGCTAGTAAGTCAGAAAATGAGGGATTAAGTAGCAAAAAGGAAAATTGGAGAGGGACTAAAATGAAATAACTGAACCCCTAAGGCTGCCCTAGTAACTTGCCTATAAAGGCATTGTTACTTGAGGCTCAATTCAGAGAAAAAAGGGCTAAAATCCCTAAAAGTTCTAGGCGGCCAAAATTGCTAGAAAAGACTGTTCCATTGCTGCTGCTCTGATTTTTTTTAAGCTTCTCCAATTCTGGAGCATTTTTGGTTCATTTAGGGCTTAGAAAAATAGATTGAATTTGGTTCCAAGGTCTGATGTTGAAGTTTTGGTTTTGCACTTAAGTGAAATCGTTTTGGGGTAGGCTGTTTGAACACTGTTTTGGTTTTAAGACTGGTTTGCTGGGGTATTTCCTGCTGTTGACTACTGCTGGCATCTGCTTGTTGTCTCACTTCTGCTCATTCTTTGTCCAATTTCTAGGTATTCCTTGATTCTCTAAGGGTTGAGATGAAAAATAGGAAAGCTGTAATTGTTTGAAGAATACATGAATGAATGGTTGTTCTATCAATCATCTGCTTTAAAATTCCTGAAGTTAGTAGTGTAGTGTGATGGCATGTAATCTAGTTCATTCATAGTAGTGATGTTACTGAAATTCATGTTGCTTTTCATTACGTTGGAAACTCGTAGCTCGATAGTTTGGTAGAATACTCGAGGAATTGTGTACATGGACTGTTGGACTCATATATATTCTATTTGGTAGTGGTTGCTTTAGTATAGTTTAATTTCAGTAATCTATGTTGAATTTTTCTCAAGGTTTACTATCATATTAATTTAATTGTTAGATTTGAAATATTGTATAAGTCGGAAAATGATTTTAGGACCAATGNACGGACTCTAACAATGAAGACAAACAGATTCTATACGATGGAATTTAACATAGCTAGACTAAACAAGTCACCAGATGCAAAGATAAATAACATAATTCTGAAAAGAAAACAAAAACAAACCTAAAACATGTGACTAAACATAAAGAAAGGAGATGAACAGGATTCTCAGAAAAGAAAAGGAGAACAGGAAGGCAAAGAGATTTACCTAAAAAGAAAAAAAATCGAAAAAAAGGTCTTCAGGTAGCACTGGATTGATACAAGGGTCTGAACCTCTCCGAAATGACCCAAAATTGATGTTAATCAGTTGTTCTTTCCAAGAACAATTGACTAGTATGCATTTCGGGCTAATTCAAGCCTTGAAACTGAGTAGGCTAGGGTTTTCTGTTCGTCGTTCTAGATCTAGATTTAGGGGAATTTGGTGTGTTTTTGGGTCAAATTGATGGTGGAACGATGAAGAGGGTGTGGTGAGGACTGTGGGGTGTGATTTTGGGATCGTTTGGGTGATTTAGGGTTTTTAGGTTTCGATCTTAGATTCGAAATTGGTGGAATTAGGTGGAGATTTTGGGGAAGCTGATGGTGGGAGAGTGTAAAGGGGAGGCTAAGGATTATCTGGTGTAGGTTTGGGGTGGTTTGGAGTACCGGCACCGCCGTGGGCGATTTCCGGCGGGTGGTCAGAGGCGGAGCCGGTGAGGGATATACAGGCAGCTAGGGTTTGATTTGTTTAGAGGAGGGAGATGAAAATGAAAGGGGTTTGATTGGGGGGGGGGGGTCTATCTTCGGACAATTATATCTAAATGGCTGATCAGTTCCCAGCCGTTAGATCTAAGATGATCAACGGCTGGGATGAGAAGGGGGTAATACGGGGTCTTTTTGGTTTGAAACGGGGTGGACCGGGTGGACTATTATTTGGGCCTGGGTTTAAGGGCGGATTTGGGTAGTTTTTGGGCTAGGGTTTTTGGATTGAAATGGGTATAAAATCAACCCAAATTGTAAAATTAAACCATTTACCTAATTACAAAAATTATAAAAGTTACTTAATTCTAAATTAAAAGAGAAAAATCAATAACCTAAAAATTAAAAGGCAAAAATGTAAAAATGAGCTATTTTTTGTGATTTTCAATTTTTATAAAATAAATAATTACTGATTAATCCTAACAATGTAAAAATAAAGCCTATATGCAATGCATGGTATTTTTGTATTTTCATGATTTAAATATAAATTATACATGCATAAAAATGCAAAGAATTAAATAAAATTCTACACAAATTCCTAAAAATAACTAATAATTATGAAAAAATCTATTTTCTTGGGATTTTATAGGAGTAGTTCGTATAGGGCAAAAATCACATGCTCACACCATGCATATGTTATGCATTAGTAACCATGTCTATAGGATCTTGTCTGGTTTAATAACAATTTTCCTAGCAATGTGCTTAAAGAATTCTGCGTACACATGATTAATTGAGATCCTACCTATAGGAACTAAAATAAATCACCTAGATACCATGCCTATAGGAAATAACATAATCAATTCTGCATATAGTTATCATGCCTATAGGAAATATCAGTTTTTGCGGTTAGATATCATGCCTATAGGAAATAAGCGTAAAAATAGTTTCAGCACTTAGATATCATGCCTATAGGAAATATATATAAAATCAGGCTTGACACTTAGACATCATGCCTATAGGAAGTAAAAAAGAAAAATCAGTTTCTGTGTTTAGACATCATGTCTATAAGAAATATTGCTTATAATCAGTTTCAGCATTAGAAAGCCTACCTATAGGATCTAAAAGATGAAATCTGCCTGTTAAAATCAATAACTGGTTTACAACTTAGATACCATGTCTATAGGGTTCTACTCGACTATCACTTAGGCAAGCCCGCGGTTAATTAAAATTCTGGGTGTAAAAACTATGATTGCTTGTTTGACATGTGCCCGGATTCATAACCAAATCAGTAGGCAAACTGATAGGCACTCGTCTGCTCGTTTAAAACTGCTGTATATTCTGTTTTGTGCTCATTTAGATATCCTGCCTATAGGATCTTAAAATTATTTAATAATTGCTTGTTTAAACAGTGTGCATTTGTTTGTCTATTTGTGGAGGTTAACATGAGCCCACTTAATTGCTCCTTATGTGACAGTCCTACTTGACTTTTATTTGTCGCTTAGTTTCCTTTTAAACAACATAGGTGAGTCTAGAACCACCTTAAATAGAGGTCCTAAACACCCCCAGGGCCAGAGGTAAGGGACGGGTAGTGCACGCATAAGGTACGTACTGGATGTTATTAGAACGCTTAGGTAATAATTGAAAAGGGGAGGGTAATTAGGTCGTAAAGGAGATGATGACCTGTGCGCTAATGCTACACGTAACACCTCGATTTGGGAAAGGTTAGCGAGTATTGCATGGAAGTGATCCTATAGGGTAATAAACTTAGAACCCCTTTAATTCCCGGTGTAAAATAATCTCCATTTGTTTAAACTGCTTTATTTCCTTAAAGACTAATTCGCTTAAATTGAGTTTGGCCGGGACCCATCGTTGTGGACCTCGAGGGGTGCCTAACACCTTCCCCTCAAGGTAATTTCGAGCCCTTACCCAATCTCTAGTAATGTAAACTGGTTTCACGAGTTAATTGTTCTAGGTGCCCTAACACACCTTAATCCGTTAGGTGGCGACTCTTGAAATCTCATACCCAATTCCCAAAAGGAAAGGAGTTGTCCCAAAATGTCGAAACCCTGACCCCGCGAGGAAAAAGGGGCGCGGCAGCATGGCGACTTTGCTGGGGATAATTGGGCTTTTACCATAACAAACTTGCTTTTTCTGAATTAGTCTTAAGCATGCCTTATTCTGTTAATACGTGCGCACCCTTTCCCTTTCCCCTTTATCTGGATTTAATTGCCTCTTTTCAAGCACTTATGATTTCCTTTACTACAAAAACTGACTTGTCTCCTTGTTTTCTTTCTCAAACGTCTTTCAATTATTAAATACCGCATTTATCATTTTTTTTAACATGCAAATACGTGACAACATGCTATTTATTGTTGCATAAATCATGCTCAACATCATATTCCACTCGTGCGTAATCGATCCTATGGCAATGCTTGATGAGTGTTTGCACCCTTCCTATATATAACCCTTTAAATTTGGAAAGGCGTATTTGCGGTAAAACTAGTCGATCAGCGACACAGTCGACGGTTCCGTGCCTTTCCCCCTCAAGTTGTCCACTTGAGGGTACCAGTCTAGACCTCTGTAGAAACCTTACTCTGATTAATTGTACATGCATCATGGTCAAACCTAGTCGGGTTAATACGTTGTCCACATAATAACCCTTTAAGACAAGCCTCGTCCAAAAGTCCACCGAGTTTTCCATAATCCCAACGGACGCAACCACGATTTTGTGCATTGATTTTTGAGAAATAAGTGCTAATACGCTAATCATTGTTGTATAAATAATCGAATCTGGAGGGGGAAAGGGCCTAACTATATTTGTTTTGCAGGAAATGAGGCACGAAATCCCCAGGTTCGGCATGGTCCGCAACATACCACCATTGTTGCTAGATTGGTGGGAGGATCTTCCATTAAGTGATAAAATAATGTGAAAAGGGTCTTGGGAAATTTTCCTTCTTTATCTGACCTCCCGCCGAACAACATATTAATCGAAGCTGCCACAATGTTCTGGGACAAAGAAAGAGCCGTGTTTTGCTTTGGAAACATAGAAATGACCCCTCTCCTGGAAGAAATAGGGGGATTCGCTGGGCTACCTGGGATAGTCCTGGTTTATTGGTGTCGGAAAATCGCACTACTAGGGGGTTTCTGAAGATGATGGGATTAAAGAAAAATGATGACTTGGAGTGCCTGAAGAATTCCTACATGTATGCGGGGAAATCGGCAGACCAATTTTCCTCGACATAGTGTTTCGAAGAGCAAGTCCCGAAGGCACGAGATCTCGGTTCGGTTCCCCCTGGAGACCTAGCCGATGCCTTGCTCAGATTGAACACCGACTAAGACCCTAATGGGCGAAGATATTCCCCGAGGGATGTGACTGGGGACCGCGAGACTTCTCCAAACGGCTCGACGCCAGTTCTCCTACAAAGAAATGCAGGCTGTCACATCTCGTTATTTTATTGTATTTGTTTGTTATATTAAGTTTGGACGCCCCCCTTTCTTTCTATAAAAAGAAGGGTCACCAACACCTTGTAGGATCATCTCTTGTTGGCTTTACAAAGAAAGCAATAATATTCTCTCTCTCTTTCTCTAAATTCCCCTCTGGTTTTAAATCATATTCACCGATAGCTATTCTCTCGGTTTATCTATTATATCTCGAGATCATCTTCAGCATTTTATTGTTCCTTGATATGTTCTTCAAACATTTCGCTCGAACTTCATCATATAAAGCCTTACTTGCTGGTATATTTATCTGTTATTCCCTTCCCAACTACCCTCGATAGAATTACCCTCGATAGGCCCGAGGTAGGCTCAAGGTCTGGTCCCGAGGTATTTATTGGCTTGTCCTAAGATCGAAAACGCCCCTTACTGGTTCTATTATCGTTTTGGCTAGCTCGATCTTTATTATATTACTTCACGTTTAGCACTACTTACCCTCTCAAACTAGCTCGGGAATAGATCATGTATTTTTAGAATCCCATTATACAAATTTAATTGTTGTTACCATTTTCACGGTAAACAGTTTGGCGCCCACCGTGGGGCTAAAAATAATAGTGATTATTTTCTTGCTAGTTTCATCACTTAAACGCACGATATCTTTCACACTTTTTCTTGCCCGAGAACTCTTTGATTGCAGGTCAAAATGTCTAGCTCCATAAACAGGGTTGAGAACAACGACCTCGAAGACCACGGGGAAAACGGCATGGCCATTCTGGCCATCGGAGCACCTCCAAAGAATCCTGACGGCGTTCCCGGACCAATCCCAGTAGACGCGGATTCGCAGGATGCTCAGCAAGTAGACGAAACGTCTCACACCAACAGGAGCGTACGACGCATCGACCAACTAGAAGCGCAAAAAACCCCGGCCCGGGAAGAGCAGGAAGTTAGTCTTCACGTTATCTTTGAAATGTTGCAGGCACAACAACTAGCAATCGCTCAGCTACAGAGCCACCCAAGAACCCCCAGTACAGTGGCACCAGATACAGCTCCCCCCGCAGAGCGGGTACTCGAAAGGTCAAGCAACAACTAGTCGGTGGCTGACCCCGCTATCGTAAAATTACTCGAGGACCTCACCAAAAGGATCGAATCGGGAGAGAAAATGATCACAGCCAATGATTAAAGGGTCGAAACCTACAACTCTAGGGTCGATCATATCCCCGGCGCCCCTCCGGTCCTTAAGGGTCTAGATTCAAAGATATTCATTCAAAGGCCATTCCCCGAAGAAGCGGCGCCGAAACCTATCCCGAAGAAGTTCAGAATGCCGGAACTCCCTAAATATAACGGCATATCCGACTCCAAAGAACACGTCACTGCGTATACCTGCACAGTAAAAGGTAACGATATAAAGAGTGACGAGATTGAATCCGTACTATTGAAAAAGTTCGGAGAAACGCTTTCAAAGGGGGCCATGATGTGGTACCATAACCTGCCCCCGACTCCATAGACTCATTCGCCATGTTAGCGGACTCTTTTGTAAAAGCACACGCTGGAGCCATTAATGTAGCGACAAGGAAGTCCGATGTTTTCAAAATCAAGCAAAGAGAAAACGAGATGCTGCGGGAGTTCGTGTCCCGGTTCCAGATGGAACGAATGGAGTTACCACCAGTCTCCAACAATTGGGCGGTGCAGGCCTTCACCCAAGGCCTAAATGAACGGAGCTACATGGCTTCGAAACAGCTGAAACAAAATCTGATCAAATACCCGGCTGTAACCTTGTTGGACGTCCACAATCGGTATCAATCGAAGATCAGGGTAGAGGATGACCAACTGGGGGCCCCATCGGGCTCGGTGTACCCAAGCAGGTTCCCGACAAAAGAGACGAAGCCAAGCAAAGAACGGTATCAGCCGTACCTCGAAGACAGAAGGAACGCCCCAAGGCGCAATCTGCCCCGCAATGATAGGAAGATGGATCGAAGACAGGATCCTCGAGGGGTCATCAACAGGACCTGGTTTGACCGAAACATGGACCAGCCAACGCACTTCACTTATCGGAATACAATTTCAGCATCGATGTATCAAACATCGTGTTCGCTATCAGCAAAGTCCGAGATACAAAATGGCCCAAACCAATACAGTCAGATCCTTCGCAGAGAAATTACAACTTGACGTGCGAGTTCCACAACACACACGACCACCGGACCGAGGATTGCCATCAACTACGAGAAGAGGTAGCCCGGCTGCTCAACAAAGGACACCTCCAAGAATTCCTTATTGATCGGGCCAAAAATCAGTTTCGAGACAGGGAGGCAGCCAAGAAGAATGAGGCAAACGAACCTTAACACATCATCCACATGATCATGGGCGGTGCCGACACCCCGCAAGAACCCATGATGAGGAAAACAAAAATATCTATCACAAAGGAGAAACGGACTCGAGGATACATCCCCGATGACGCCCTTACCTTCAGTGAAGAGGATACAGATGCTTTGTCTCAGCCCCACAACGACGCTCTAGTAATTTCCTTCCTTGTAATTCTTTCCAGATAAAACGTGTACTCGTGGATCCGGGTAGTTCGGCCAATATTATCAGATCAAGGGTAATAGAACAGGTCGGTTTAACTGAATGAATCATACCCGCCACTCGAGTCCTCAACGGGTTCAACATGGCGAGCGAAACAACAAAAGGGGAGATCATCATAACCATCACCGTGGCCGGCGTAACCCAACACACCAAGTTCCACGTCATCGAAGGGGACGTGAGGTACAACGCCTTATTCGGATGACCATGGATACATTGCATGAGAGCAGTACCATCCACTCTCCACCAAATGATAAAATTCTCGACAAAGGATGGGGTCAAAACCATCCATGGAGAGCAGCACGCGGCGAGAGAAATGTTCGCAATACACGATGCACTCTCGGCCCGCTTGACTTCGCCCCCGAATAAGCCCACGGGCGAATTAGGGCTCAACCCCGGGCAGGTCTGACAAAATGCAAAGATAAACCCGCGTCGCATGCCCGACCACGGACGATCAAAGCAAGTCAGCACCCAGGAGTATCCCGTCTCAAGGTACCTCTATTTCTTTTATTTTCTTTTCAAAATAGAAATTAACCCTCGTGCAGGCACCACCCAAAAGCCTCGGGGACTCGCAAGAAAGGCGTGCCCGACTTGACTGGAAATATCGAGACACTAGCACTGTCCGGAGATCTCGAGACGCCCCAATAAAGGCATGCCCGTTGCACTCTTTTCCTTAGACCGGGCTTTTTATCCCAAAAAGAAGAAGGGTTTTTACCGGCAAGGTTTTTAATGAGGCAACGCCCGCGAAGCCAACATGAGATAAAACTCCGCACAAATCACTCGAAGCCATCTTTACGGCCAACCCCCGAAGCGGCTGGGAGCATCCCTCCTGAAAATCACCAGACTCAGAGGAGCGCTGAATAAAGATCTATACGGGGAAATGATGTATCAGGCCAAAGCAGTCAAAGTAGCCAAATCTCGTTAAGAGGAGAACATGTATCATTATATCAGGCAATCAAAAAACATCCCCCTTCTTTTTAGGAGAAAAGAAGGGCTCCTAAACAAAGGCAAAGCAACGTGAGCATCAACAAAACAGCCCGAATTGACCTGAAAACCGGTCAAGCCAACTCGACAACACATATATCGCATCAATAAGTCAGAGCATATCTCCAACGCCTCGCTTTGCAAAAAGAAACAAATCACAACACGCCCCCGACGGGGGCATCTCCACGAAATATGTCCCGAGATACTCGGAGACTTAGGAAGTCCGACATCCGGACGACCCCAGGATCGAAACTCCAGGCTCACCAAGTCCCCGAAAAACAAACTCTGGGCTCACCAAGCCCCCAAAAAACAACTCCGGGCTCATCAAGCCCCCAGAAACAGCTCCGAGCTCGTGGAAAGCTATCTTCAAGCGAACTCGATAACTCGGAGACTGTCGCCAATCGCCACGCACTGGAAAATACGAAATTGTAAGACCCTAACGGACAGCCTCCGCAAAACCAGATCTATTCTCCCTAAACTGTAAGACCTCAATAGGCATGATAAACTGTAAGACCTTAACAGGCATGATAAATTGTAAGACCTCAACAGCCATGATAAACTGTAAGACCTCAACAGGCATGACAAACTGTAAGACCTCAACAGGCATGAAATCCCGCAGTTTAGGCTACACGTCGCATTTGTAAGAATCCCTAAAAGGAATACCCTCGGTGTGGACGCCTAAAACTGCTTCTCGGGATCAAAAATGGCCCCGGCCAAATGCATACGACTACGGTCGAAACGGCTGCTATAGCCCGAAAAACGCGACTCGGGGACGCCGGACTGTTGCTAAAAAATCCTCCGAATCTACTTCGGAAAGAACAGGTTAAAACACAGGCTTCCCTCAACAGGCAAAAAATGAGTCCCGACCATGTTGGCTCCAAAATCAAAAAAGCGTTGATCTACTCGACCTATGGGCTATGAACCTTCCGAGGTTCTCAAAACATTGCCGATTACGACTTGAAACCGAGGTTCTTTTAGAACCGACGACGGGTCAGGCAAAATAATCAATAAGACCTTAACGAGATGAAAACAAAGCCTACAAAAGCCTCCGGGCCTCACATCAAACAACGTAATTGCCATTGTCGCCGGCTAAGCAAAGCCTCCGGGCCTCACATCAAAAAGTCTCTACGACCAAACAGCGTAAGTGCCATTGTCGCCGGCTAAGCAAAGCCTTCGGGCCTCACATCAAAAGGTCTCTACGACCAAACAACGTAAGTGCCATTATCGCCGGCTAAGCAAGCCTCCGGGCCTCATACTAAAGGGTCTCAATGACCAATCAGAAGAAAGTTTACCGCCACTGGTCGAAAGCTTAAATGAGATTCAAGGGTCAATTAGAGCTCGAATCGCAACGTGACTCGGAGACTGGACCCAGAAGATCATCAAATGCCTAAGGGCGGGAAGCAAAAGGCACTATCGCCAACCAGAACCTCCGAAAGGGAGACGATTCACAGACTGGAACCCAGGATTGTATTACACCCAGAGGGAAGACCATTATCTCCCAACTCGGAGACTAGCTCCAAGAAAATCGCCAAACACCCAAAGGCGGAGAATGAAAATCATTATCGCCAGCCCAAACGGGCTCGAAGGTAGGATAAGCCTGAGTCAGGATCCCGACTCCGAGACCGAATCCGAAGGCAATTCGACCAACGCCCAAGAAGCACGACAACAGCCGAGGCAAATCTCCGGGCCGCTCGCCCACAAAGCCGATTCAGTCCAGAAATACAAAGGGTCATCACCCTCCTCCCATGCATACGGGAAGAAAGTGGAAGGCCAAACGGAGCTCGAGCCATGACACGACTCAGAGGCTGAACCTGAAGATATCAGGAACTCGGCATCAAACTTCGTTCCCTTGGCGCGTCCAAAAAAGGATCCAAGCCGCTGGCCCGAATTGCCACGGGAATCCCCCTATCTGCATATTCCCCGCTACTGCCTACACAGTAAAGGGCCCTCTCCAACTCGACCCCAACAAGTAAAGTAAGCCGTTATCTTTCGCTCCGCCCAAATCAAAAAGGTACCAAATAAACGAAAAACCTCTCTTTTTTTTTGTATATATATATCTATCAAGCACGCAGGGCGCCCTCTCCCTCTGCAGGGACCTCGCGACTATAGAACGGTCAAATCTACGCCCCGCACCGAAAGGGAAATAGCTTGTCAAAATACGCCTTCTATGGCCTCGGCAAACGACAACCAAGCTCCCCGATTGTCCTCCTAGCTTGGGCCAATTCCTCTGGGAAAAGGAGCCCCCCGCACCGACCTGATCGGGATACTCCTCGGCAAAAAATCCACGAAATATTCACCCTTTTACCATTGGGCCATTTAGTCGAAGATTATTTTAACTTGCCCGCTTCGCCTGATGTGTCTCGAGCGAAGGCGGAACCCGAGAATAATTAAACAGCGGAAACGCCTGAAGAGACGACCCAAGCGGCGCTATCCATATGCCATTGGCGGAAAAGGCAAGTCCCCGAAACACGCACCCATGAAATCGCTCCGGCCTAGAAGCACGGAGGATCACCGCTTTCCGCCCATAAAGGCAGATGGGAGCCGAAAGACCTACCCAAGCTCGATCCATGATGCAACTCGGAGACTACCTCCAAAACCGATCTGTGCGATCGAGAGCAGCGATAGGAAAAAGGTACAAAAGGAACAAAAACCTTAAAAAAATTTCTTATATTACATGCAAAAACATTCTCCGTCTAGAGGCACGCCCCGTGCGCCAGAAACAAAGTTACGAAACAACGGAACCTCTATTTTTTGTCAAAAGAACGCCCCCTGCAGTGTCACAAAGAGTGGACAAACATCGCCTTCATCCACCTTGGCTCAGGCCAACTCCTCTGAAAAGACAAGGCCCTCGCTCCAGCTTCCTCGAACGCCTCCCTCCAGGTTCAAACAGCAAACACGTTCTTCGACCCTCTCTTCGAGATCGAGGGCTCGACTCAACTCGGACTGAACGGCAGCAGCTTCCCCCATACAAAGTCTCCATCTCTCGATCAGCCCTGGGTCGGTCTGGTACAGCTTCCGCATCGATTACCCCGGCCCTGACCTTTAAAAGTCTAGACTCAGGTCTCTCGATCACATTTATCTGAACCGGGGCATTCTCGCAGGACTAGTTGAGGTGAACCTCGAAGATCAAGCTCGAGATTATCCAAGGCTCAGGTCCTAAAAGAACCAGCCCGGATCTAAGGCCATCACAAGTCCACAAAAGGGAGCTTCGTGTACAAGAAGGAAAACACGAGATACGCCCCTACAGGACATCTCCTTGTCCCCCGAAAACAAGTAAAGAAGGTGTCGGGGAACATCATCAGCGGCCAACGCCGGACAACGAGACATACGCCCGAGTTCGCGATTTCCACTCCGTAGGAGTAGATGCCGAGAGCCAACCTTACGCTTTCTGAAGGAGTTACCCACATCAACAGGGCTCTCCAGTGCACCCGAGGATGACCTCCATCCGGGGTATCGTCCCCAAAAGCCCCGAAGGGCGCAAGAGCAAACAAACGCCAAGAAGAAAGCAGAAATTCAGCATAATTCGGGAGACCCTCATAGCACCGGTCTCTCGGGCCGACCAACAGATGGACCAAAAAGAACCCGTGTCAAGTGGCAAAAAAACAAGGTTGTTTCACATTTATCAAAGCTTCGAACAAAATCAAAGTAGCGCACCCACATGGGCGAATCTCCAAAGTAAATTCAAACACATTCCGGAGAATTATCTATGGTCCATAGGGCTTCCCCCCCATATGATCACCTCTCAACGCCTCTCTCGAGGAACCCAAGATACCGTCAACTATCTCCACGTGATCCGAGGGAGTCATTGGCCTTAATATGTTGGGTCGGCTTAAGCTCGGTCGGAAGCCTGATTATCGGGTTCGATGAAAGCCATACCGACCAACACAGGGTTCGGGAAAACACTCCATCAGCAGTCGACAACAAACCAAGGCTTACAACCAACATAAGGATATATCGGAAAAGGGTAGGGACTGAAAGCAGAAAACCAGTAAAAAACATATTTATATTCTTATAAATCCTTATATACAATTGCATCTTACATTATTACAAAAGCTTCTTTGACAAAAAAAAAGGGAAAGAACATAGGCAGCATGCAATTCCAAAAGAGAACATCCTACGTGTAGCGCTTCCGAAGTCATCCTTCCGGTCATATGACCTCAAAGACAATATCTTCCAAGTCCGGCCCCCGCTAGGATCTCATCCCTACCTTCCCTAAATGGCATCTTCAAAAGGAAGCCGGGAGAAGAGCAAAATGACAAAGGGATACCAGAGGAAGGCGAGAAGTGGCTGGGCGAAAAATTCGGCTAGCGCGGACTCCGCCTGCATATTTCCCCCGAAGCCACTTCTCGAGATGTCGCCTCAACCCAGAATGCAACGGCCAAGTGGAGCCAATCACCACACCACCTGGAATCCAAAGGGGGTGTAACACGCCGGGCCGGTGAAGGAGGGTGAGCAGCGGTATATAATCCGAGCCCCCTCTTGAGCAGCGGTGGATAACCCAAAATCTTTCTCCAGATCAGGGGACACCGACCTCCTATGTCGCTATACCAAGCCAGCAACGACAACAACAACAACAACAACAACAATGGCATCACAGCAGGACAAGCCCGTCCTGTCCAGGAAAGCTCGAGGGCTGGCCCATGGCTTGACCGACGAAAGATCTTAAGGCCATAGGCCCCAAACATTGCAGAGAAACAAAGGCTAGAAAAGTGGCGAGGAAAGCAAGGAAAGCATGTATCGAAAGAGGCCTCCTGAATGAAGAACTAATCGCAAGGGAGCCCCATATATATAGAGGGAAAAAAACAATGTAACCGACGGCGCCATTATCGCCCTCGAAAAGCGTAACGATAGACGAAATTAATATGTTCATAGAAGATGAAACGATAGCGACCAAATGGCGGCACAGAGTGGCAACAACGACGATGCGGCCCCGAAAAGTGAGGGATCATAATACCTCCGAAAGGTTCTAAAGAAGCGGGAAGGAAAAACGCCTCGACTTCTGCGGAGAAAGGCTGAGCCATCGGCGTAATGGCATATCTAGGACCTCGAGGAGGAGCGTCAAAAACATTTCTTATCACTTCCCTCTAAGAAACGCGGAGACTATCTGTATTCCGGGGAAATCGGGAGACCAATTTTCCTCGACATAGTGTTTTGAAGAGCAAGTCCCGAAGGCACGGGATCTCGATTTAGTTCCCCCTCGAGACCTAGCCGATCCTTGCTCAGATCGAGCACCAATTAAGACCCTGATGGGCGAAGATATTCCCCGAGGGATGTGACTAGGGCCCGCGAGACTTCTCCAAACGGCTCGACGCCAGTTCTCCTACAAAGAAATGCAGGATGTCACGTCTCGTTATTTTATTGTATTTGTTTGTTTTATTAAGTTTGGACACCCCCTTTCTTTCTATAAAAAAAAGGGTCACCAACACCTTGTAGGATCATCTCTTGTTGGCTTTACAAAGAAAGCAATAATATTCTCTCTCTCTCTTTCTCTAAATTCCCCTCTGGTTTTAAATCATATTCACCGATTGCTATTCTCTCGGTTTATCTATTATATCTCGAGATCGTCTTCAGCATTTTATTGTTCCTTGATCTGTTCTTCAAGCATTTCGCTCGAACTTGATCATATAACGCCTTACTTGCTTGTATATTTATCTGTTATCCCCTTCCAACTACCCTCGATAGGATTACCCTCGATAGGCCCGAGGTAGGCTCGAGGTCTGGTCCCAAGGTATTTATTGGCTTGTCGTAAGCTCGAAAACTCCCCTTACTGGTTCGATTATCGTTTTGGCTAGCTCGATCTTTATTATTTTACTTCACGTTTAGCACTACTTACCCTCTCAAACTAGCTCAGGAATAGATCACGTATTTTTAAAATCCCATTTTACAAATTTAATTGTTGTTACCATTTTCACGGTAAACACTACATACCCTTCGACTTCCTCTATGAACGATACGGTCACAACAGATCTTATCGTATTTTGATGATGAATTCTCCATCACTTCCTTGGGTTGGATTCACCGCAGGGTTTTTGTGTTCATCGTCTACTTCTTGGGTACGATAGTGTTCCCGATCCAAGGGGATAGAATCCACACCAGACTGGCCATGGTAACCAAAACCTTGATGGATGGGATCGAGGGGCAGACATATACCATTGTCCCTATGATCATATCAGACATATACCGGGCCTTAGAGCGCTGCCAGAAAGGGTACAAATACTTCGATGGTTGCTATCTGCTGCTACAAGTTTGGGTGTTAGAGGATCTCCAAAAAGGTCAATACCGTCAAGAGCTTCAGCGAAGACCGTGGAATGATCACATAGCTTTCCATCATCCTAAGAAAATGACCTATATGCCAGACAGGTTTGCTCAACCCGAAAATGCTATAGGATGGGTGCAGTTTTTCAACAATTTGATCGAGGATCAGGTTCAATGGATGTTCGAATAGTTCCCTACCGACAAGTTCATCATCAGATCTAGGGATGTTCCATACTTGGTACTAGTCGGGTTAAGGGGAATATATCCTAATGCTCCCATCAGGGTTATGAGACAGGCAGGTAGGAAGCAGGTCATACCACGAGTTGCTAAAATGAGTCACTACCGGGCAGATTTTCAGGATAACAACGTCCCATACAAATGTGGAGCTCAACATATGTGGCATTTGAAAATTATCGTGGAAAAGGATACCATCAAGCCAGATCGATATCATGCCGGTCATGTGTACTTTTACCCATCATGGTTAGAAGATAACATAGCAGGGATATTCGAGCCATGGGTTGGTCAAGGAAATAGAGTCATAGATGAAGTTGCCGAAGCACGGGTGAAATATAACAAACTGCGCAAAAGAGTTCACGAGTTCGAGGTCGAGCACCTGGAGCGATACAAGACCGATATGGAACTAATTAATGAATGGAGGGAGATGGATGTTAAATCAAGCGAAAGGTTAGAATATCTAGAGTATAGTCTGATGGAATTGGAGGGAAAGATGAGGAAGAGAGTCACCGATTTCCAGAACACTGAAGGAAGTGAAGGACGACATTTAGCAAGGGCATACCTACTGCTGAACCTGCACGAACTGGGGAATTTGATCGACGAAGCCAAAAACATCTAGCTTGGAGAAGGTCCTTCTAGGACCAAGTAGATTAGGTTTATTTACTTTTTCAAATGTAATAAGGCCAAGTGCCATTAGTGACTTATCTTATTTAGTGTCGTTTTAGATTCATCTATTTTTACATTAATGAAATGAGGCAATTATTGGCACTAAAATTCACCAAATCAATGTGTCGCTAGGCCTACCTCGGGCACAATGAGGCTCCCAAATTAGGACGCGGATTTACATTCCCGCAATATGTGTTTAAATACTGCAAACATTTTCAGAATCCTTACTGACTTATTTACCTTTTTTTTCTTTATTTTTATTATTCCCATCCCCTAGGGTTGGTTCTCACATACGGGCATCATCAGCATATTACACCAGATCTAGAGGCCCCCCACCTCCTCCTCCTCCGAGTAATCCAAAAGGCAGAGGAAGAACCTTTGGCTGGCTAAGGAGCCTATTTCTAGAAGACGAGGATATGGATTGCAGTGCGATAGTGGAGGAGGATGAGGAAGAAGGCCTCACCATTCAGACTGTGGAGAAGGGAGTTGTTCTCAAGAATTGGACTGCCACACCATCCCGGGCCCGCCGAGTTCCTGGGTAGCTTGGAAATTAGCCTGACTTGTTTTAATAGCCATGCTAGGCATTTAAGATACTTTCAGTAATTTTGTTTTCAAAGACGCATTTTGTTTTGAAATAAGTGCTCGAGTCATCGAGTTGTACCTGTTTAGGATATTTTCAAATTTAATTAATGCATTGCTATTTAGTGTTTATTGTTATCTTACATTTTTCTGTACGGCATTATTATTACTTTTCCTGATGAACCGATGACTGTGACATGTAATGAGAAAACACAATATAAGGACAGTGACTCAGAAGAAGAAGATGAAATACCCGAGGAAGTTGTTAGAGAAGTTGAGAACTTTGAGAACAAACCTAAGTCCAACCTGGACGAAACCGAAGCAATCAATTTGGGAGATTCCAAAACCGTCAAAGAGACTCGCATAAGCATTCACCTATCACCGTCAGAAAAGGAAGAATATACTCGTTTCCTGAAAGAATATGAGGATATTTTTTGCATGGTCATATGACGACATGACCGGTCGAGCACATCCATAGTTGCTCACAAGTTGCCCACCAACCCAATGTGTCCGCCGGTGAAGCAGAAACTCAGAAAATTCAAACCAGATATGAGTATCAAAATCAAAGAGGAGGTCACTACGTAGATCAAAGCCAAAGTCCTCAGGGTAGTTGAGTACCCAACCTGGTTAGCCAACATTGTACCGGTTTTGAAGAAAGATGGGAAAGTCAGGGTGTGTGTTGACTATCGGGATTTAAACAGAGCAAGTCCCAAGGACAATTTCCCACTGCCAAATATACACATCCTGATAGACAATTGCACCAAGCATGAACTCCAATCCTTTGTAGATTGCTTCACGAGTTATCACCAGATCTGGGTGGACGAAGAAGGCGCAGAGAAAACAGCCTTCATTACACCGTGGGGAGTGTACTGCTACAAAATGATGCCATTCGGTCTAAAGAACGCTGGGGCTACCTACATGAGAGCCATGACAACCATCTTCCATAATATGATACACAAAGAAATAGAGGTGTATGTTGACGACGTCATCATCAATCCCAAAAGGGTCGCAGATCACATAGCAGATTTGAGAAAGTTCATTGTCAGGCTAAGGAGGTATAATCTAAAACTGAACCTCGCAAAATGTGCATTCAGGGTTCCTGCAGGAAAGCTGTTGGGATTCATTGTCAGCCGCCGAGGAATCAAGTTGGACCCGTCCAAAGTTAAGTCTATCCAAGAGTTACCACTACCAAAGAGAAAAAGGACGTGATGAGCTTCTTAGGACGTCTCAACTACATCAGCCGCTTCATAGCACAGTCCACAGTAATATATGAACCCTTCTTCAAAATGTTGCGGAAGGATGCTGAAACCAGTTGGACCAAGGACTGTCAGAAGGCTTTTGACAAAATCAAGGAATACCTGTCTACACCGCCAGTCCTAGTTTTGCCAGAACCTGGGAGACCTTGCTACTCTATCTATCCGTGTTAGATGGAGCTTTCGGATGTGTTTTGGGACAACATGACGAGACAGAAAGAAAGGAGCAAGCCATACTACTTGAGTAAGAAGTTCACACCTTATGAAGCACGATACTCTCTGCTGGAACGCACTTGTTGTGCTTTGACCTGGACAGCTCAGAAATTGAGGCATTACTTCTGTGCCTATACCACGTACCTCATATCCAGGATGGACCCTCTGAAGTACATCTTTCAGAAGCCCATGCCAACCCGGAAGTTAGCTAAGTGGCAGATATTGTTAAGTAAGTTCGATATCATCTATGTAATTTAGAAGGCAGTCAAAGGACAAGTATTGGCAGACCATCTTGCTAAAAATCCTGTGGGAGGAGAATACGAACCATTAAAAACGTATTTTCCTAATGAAGAAGTATCATCCGTAGGAGAGGACATTGCTGAAGCCTACAACGGTTGGAGAATGTTCTTCGATGGGGCTGCAAACTTCAGAGGAGTAGGCATTGGAGCAGTTTTGGTATTAGAAACAGGTCAACATTACCCGGTATCCATAAAGCTTAGGTTTCGTGCACCAACAATATGGCAGAATACGAGGTTTGCATAATGGGGCTCAATTTAGCCATCGATATGAATATACAAGAGTTGTTGGTAATTGGCGATTTGGATCTTTTGGTACATCAGGTTCAAGGAGAATGGGCTACGAAGAACACCAAGATACTACCATACTTGTATCATGTGCAGAAATTGATAAAGAGATTCACAAAGATAGAATTCAAACATGTGCCCAGAATTCAAAATGAGTTCGCAGACGCACTAGCTACCTTGTCATCAATGATACAACATCCAGATAAGAATTTCATCGATGCCATCCCGGTGAGGATCCATAATTAACCGGCTTACTGTGCTCATGTTGAAGAAGAAACGGATGGAAAACCTTGGTTCCACGACATCAAAGAATATTTGGCGAAAGGAGAATATCCCAAACAGGCAAACTATACTCAGAAACGCACACTGCGGAGGTTGTCCAATCACTTCTTCCAAAGCGGAGGGACCCTGTATAGAAGAACTCCTGATCTGGGGTTGTTAAGGTGTGTTGACGCAAAGGAGGCTTCCAGATTGCTTGAGGAAATACATGCCGAAACTTGTGGAACACATATGAACGGTTTTGTTCTAGACAAAAAGATACTCAGAGCCGGATATTTTTGGATGACCATGGAAACGGATTGCATCAGGTACGTCCAGAAAGGCCACCAATGCCAGGTACATGCAGACATGATAAAGGTACCACCAAATGAGCTCAATGCAACAAGTGCACCTTGGCCTTTTGCTGCCTGGGGAATGGATGTCATCGGTCCGATCAAGCCCACCGCTTCCAATGGGCACCGTTTCATTTTAGTGGCTATCGACTATTTCACAAAATGGGTAGAGGCCGTATCTTACAAAGCTGTAACCAAGAAAGTCGTCGCATATTTTTTCAAGGATCGTATTGTCTGCCGATTTGGGGTCCCGGAGTCTATTATCATTAATAATGCCGCCAATCTCAATAGTGATCTAATGAAAGACATGTGTGAAACCTTCAAAATCAAGAACAAAAACTCTACAGCATACAGGCCTCAAATGAATGGAGCTGTGGATGCTGCCAACAAGAACATCAAGAAGATACTAAGGAAGATGGCAGAAAATCACAAACAATGGCACGAGAAGTTACCCTTTGCCCTATTGGGGTACCGCACTACGGTCCTCACATCAACTGGGGCAACTCCCTATTTACTGGTTTGCGGTACTGAAGTTGTCATTCCAGCCGAGGTAAAAATCCCTTCTTTAAGGATAATACAAGAAGCCGAACTCAGCGATGCAAAATGGATAAGGAGCCGTTATGAGCAACTGGCCCTCATAGACGCAAAAAGGATGAATACAGTATGTCACGGTCAGCTTTATCAGAACAGGATGTCTAGAGCTTTTAACAAAAGGGTCAGACCAAGACAATTCGCACCGGGGCAGCTGGTGCTGAAGCGGATCTTCCCGCATCAGGATGAAGCCAAAGGAAAATTTTCACCCAACTGGAAAGGTCCTTACATGGTTCACCGGGTGCTAACAGGAGGAGCACTCATACATGCAGAAATGGACGGAGAAGTTTGGCCAAAACCTATCAATTCAGATGCAGTCAAGAGATATTATATTTAGATTGTTTACATTCATTCATCTGATATTACTGAACTACGCTTGACCTGATTCCCGTTTAAAAGGGGATACGTAGGCACCCCTGTGGGTTCGGTCATATCTTAATAAAATCTTCATTTTCCTAGAACCAGAAACTGGGGCAGAATTTTGAGGAGGGCCCTCAAAAATTCCGGAACGAGTCCAGCCGATGCCATCATATGCCAGATAGTCAGAAATTGGTTAAGTAACTGGGGCCGAATTTTGAGAAGGATTCTCAAAATTCTGGGGCAGATCCAACAAACTTCGTTGCACGCAGAACGGTCGAAGGATCAAACTGGGGCAGAATTTTGACGAGGACACTAAAAATTCTAATGCAAGGAAGCTGCAATGTCTCTTAAAGCGTTACAGTCATTAGTTCATCTAATTTACTTGATACTACGTACCACTATGTTTTCCAAAATAATTCTATAAGTGCATATTTTTTTGAAAACTTTATTTCTATAATAGCCAGGTGTTACCCAGGATATCTCAAACAGGGCCTCCAGAATAGAGCAAAGCAAAGCAAGCAAATAAAGGCACGAACCAACCTCCCCCGCAAAACTCACGATTTTTCTTTGAACGAAGGGACAAGGAATAACCACAAGTATGTACGCCCTAAAATCATAACAATCAGGCCATCAGACGCAAATATATCTCCAGCTAAGAAATATTCTACTCCTATCTGCTACTTGTTCACTGCATAAGGCTAAGCATTGCCTTCTCATTGCATGAGACTAAGCCTTGTCTCAAATCTTGCATGAGGCTAAGCCCTACCTCCATATTTGCATAAGGCTAAGCACTGCCTTCCCTTGCATGAGACTAAGCCCTGTCTCAAATCTTGCATGAGGCTAAGCCCTACCTCCTTATTTGCATAAGGCTAAGCACTGCCTTCTCTTGGCATGAGACTAAGCTCTGTCTCTATCCTTGCATGAGGCTAAGCCATGCCTCCCTATTTGCATAAGGCTAAGCACTGCCTTCTCTCTGCATGAGACTAAGCCCTGTCTCAAATCTTGTATGAGGCTAAGCCTTGCCTCCCTATTTGCATAAGGCTAAGCACTGCCTTCTCTTGGCATTAGACTAAGCTCTGTCTCAAATCTTGCATGAGGCTAAGCCCTGCCTCCCTATTTGCATAAGGCTAAGCACTGCCTTCTCATGGGACTAAGCATTGTCTCCCCCTACATAAGTGTTGCTCTATTCTAAACTTTGCATTATCCTCCTCTCTTGGGGCTAAGCTCTGCCCCTAAACTCTGCACAAGGCTAAGCTTCGCCTTGTTATTACCTTTGGTATCATGTCTCTGCATTTCATGGGCTGATGTATAGCCAATTTGTCCAAAGGCGTCATAGTCCGAAGGCATCATCCTTATAGCCTGAAGACACCATGTCATGGCCTGAGGATCTCTCAATACTGCACATCATTATTCGAAGGCGTCATGGTTCAGAGGCACCATTTTCATGGCCCGAGAACATCATTTCGTAGCCTTCGAATCTCTTATCTCATGATCCATGGCCCGGGACATCATGGTCTAAGGACGTTATCTTCACTATCCAAAGACAACCTTTCATGGTCCAAAGGGAATTCGCATCATGTTTAAATTCTCACAATAATTTATATACTCGCATGCATCGTGTTTTATGTTTTGCAGGTAACCCAGGAAGTAACCGTTCTTTAAATATGAGCAACCTTCGCTCCGGTTTCCGCTCGTATCGCTTATACTCTACCATTTAACCGATTCCTATCAATTACCCACCTTTACTCTGTGACCGTTCAGATATCTACCCTATGATACGTCCGTTACAATTCAGATCCGCCTTCATAACTCCGCGCAAACCCATATGATACCACCCTTCACAAAAGAACATTTTCCGAAACACACTACCATTCCTATAACAATTCCACCAGTTTCATTCACCGGTGGGTCCAGAACTACACATGGCCTGATTCCTATAAAACCAGGGATATGTAGGCAGCTCAGAGACCAGGTTGCGGCACATATTTTTCAAAACACCCCCCATTCGGTCAAAATCGGTCATCATTTCTTTACCCAACAACTTTTTCATCCTTCCCGAGTAAAGAGGGGGCAGCTGTTGATACCCAAGTTTTTCCTCATATATTTTTAATATGCAAAAATAGTGCACACGCATTTACAAACATGGAGAAGCATTTCTATAATTTTTTCTATAATTTTAAAGGCTTTCAACCAATTTATTTCTGCATTTTTACTATACAAATGTCCAATAATTATCCCTCATATTATATTTTTATGATGATTTAATCATCTAAATTCATCAGTTATGCCCAAATAGCGCTTAAATATTGTAATTGCATTTTTTATAATTACATTTTCATTTTTTAAACTACAATTGCATATTTTTGCTATAATAGCCCATGCATATGCATAATTACATTATTTATACAGAAAATGACCTTTTATATTTTTATTGTGTTAAGTAATTATTTTAAATCATTTCATGCACAAATCACATTTATTTCATTTACAAATTATTTTATAAAATTAATTGGGTATTTAACATATAGCCTCTTTTTAATATCCTAACCTTAGCCCAATTTTCTACCCCAGCCCAATTAAATCATATCCATGACCCAATTTCCTAACCCGACCCAACCCAAAATTTAATCCTGGCCGTTGATCCCAGAAGATCAACGGTCCAGGATCAATTTTCCTTTTTTAACTTAACCAAACGACCCTAACCCTAATCATTTCTTCCGCCTCGCCGCCCTGGAATCCCTCCCCCTCTCTTCTCTCTCAAACTCTCCCCTAACCCTAGCCCGCCGTCGTCGGAAACCCTTTAATCCATGGGGTTTCCCTTTGATCTTAGGCCCCATCCGGCCTTCAATCTCTACTGGCTATTCGATTTCTTTGTTGTTTGATGGAATCTCGAAGAGATTCAACACGGACTTTTAGCTTCAACTCTTTCTCGATGAACCTGCCTGTGTTCATCTACATGTTTGTGAGTACTGTTATCTTCATGTTTATGGCCTAAACCTCTGGTTCCAAACCGGATTTTTTCTCACCTCTGTTAATTTTTTTTAAAACCCTAGTCACTTTCTACTCGAGTCTGTTCAGATCTCTATAGATCTGAGATGATTTTTAGTTTATCCGATATTTCTCTTTAAAAATCTTTTGTTTTTCTTGTTATTAACTGATTTTGTCTTTTCCCTAAAACTAGGGTTTCATCTCTTTAAGTTTCTGCAAGAGTTATAAATTTTTTTAAGTGTTTAACTCTGGTTCTCTTTACTTGTTCGACTGATTTTCATATCTATGTTCTAATCCCTAGAGTTTCTAATCATTTCACTATTTGTTCTGATATTTGCCTGTTATTCTTTTTCCCTGTCAATTAACAGAGAATAACCGATTTTTATTTGCCTAATTAGGGTTCGAAATTATATTTTCTGTTGAATTTGGTATTTCTCAGTGATTTTACTTATTTTTCCTTATTTGTGACTCATAATTGGTACTACTAGCCTTAGTTAGTTTATTAGCCTGATTTCTGGGATTTGATTGTTTTAACCGACCCCTAGATGGTCTCTGATTTATTTATTTACCTTATGAAACTTCAATCTTGCCTGTTAATTGATTCTCCCTAATCTAAGTGATGTTTCCCGGATTCTGTCGTGTTAATTGATTGGGTTTAGCCTTAATTAACTGGTTGAATGATTTGCATACCTTATTTGTGAACTCTTAATTTTCTTTACCTTATTTGTTCTACTCTGCTGAATGCTATATAACCTCACCATTCTGATTTTTAGAACACACGAACACACACGGGAAGATACAGAAACACCTACACACATAAACTCTTACTCTTACTGACACACTCACAACTGTAGTTCTTTCCGTTACTTCTATTTGCTATTCTGTCTAGCCGGCTGAAAGCCAAGGCTAGACTCTTGGATTCCACTTGCCTTCACCTTCATGTTTGCTACCTCTTAACTGGTATGCCTCAATTTCTGTTATCATGCTCTCCTCTATATGCTATGTATTCAGTTCATTATGAATCTCAACATGCTTTTGTTTGCTCTGTGTTCCTGTTTACTGCTCTCTTAACTAGTATGCCTTAGTTCCTGTTAACTTACCCTGTCCTATATGTTAGTATGGTTAGTATACTTGAGCATATTCCTGTTTGATCCATGGCACTTGTTTACCTGTTTCTTAACTAGCATGCCCCAATTCCTATCCTGTTTTTATGTGCTGATAATTTGCCTTAGCATGTTCCTGGTCAATTCATGGTTTCTGTGTACTTCTTTCAAGAATAATGTGCTTTAGATTCTTGCTATCTTTTCTGTATGGCTATCTGATTAGCCATTTGACTTCAGCATGTTTCTCTCTGCTGAATACATGTCTATATGATTCCACTTAGTAATAGTTAATAGACTAAGTCAACTCCGGCAATGTGAAAGCTTGTTTGACTCAAATATGTCTATGATTCTAGTGTCCCTGTTTTGTTGTGATTGTTTAACTACTGGTAACTATATCTGAATCAATCTACTGAAATATGGTTCTGCTCTGCTTCTGTTCACTTTTTGAAAAATCAAACTGCTTTCTTTCTGAAATTGTCCCCTACCCTTACACACTATTTTTAAACTTCTACTCTTAGTTATCTAGGGTCCTACCACCCCCAGTGTGAGCACTGCCTAGGGTCCATGAGACTCCTCTGAACTCTGACACACTGGGGCTGGCCTTCCAAACTCTCTACAAAACTGTTTCTTTGAAAAGGTTCTGGTGTGAGCATTGCCCGAGGTCTCTCTAGAAGCCCATTTTGCGTATTGTGGACTACTTGTGGACATCAGACTTGCTTGAAGGCCTGGCTTCCAGGTTGACATTGGGCCTGCTAAGGATTCCTATAGTATAATGATTTTCTTTTTCATTATGTAATCTATTTGTATTGGTCTGTAATAATATAATAATCCTTTTAAAAAATAAACATGGGGTTATTAGTAAAAGCTGCGGGGTTAGCCTATATCTTTGCTTGAAACTCGGGTAGAAATTCTGCCTATAGGATTATTGATGATTATGTGAGCATCATCCTTGTTCAGAGATCATGTTTATAGAGCTTTCTAATTGTTTCTTTTGTACTTCACCCGTATGCTAGAAATTCTGTTCATAGATTCTTTGCCTTAGAAATCATGTCCACAGGATCCATGCACATTTTATGCAATAGTAACCATGTCTATAGGATCTTGTCTGTTTGAATAACAACTTTCCTAGAAATGTGCTTAAAGAATTCTGCCTACATATGATTAATAGAGATCCTGCCTATAGGAACTAAAAAAAATCACCTAGATACCATGCATATAGGAAATAAGATAATCACTTCTGCATATAGTTATCATGCTTATAGGAAATATCAATTTTTGCGCTTAGATATCATGCCTATAGGAAATAAGAGTAAAAACAGTTTCAGCACTTAGATATCATGCCTATAGGAAATATATATAAAATCAGTCTTGACACTTAGACATCATGCCTATAGGAAGTAAAAAAAATCAGTTTTTGTGTTTAGATATCATGTCTATAAGAAATAATGCTTATAATCAGTTTCAGCACTTAGAAAGCCTGCCTATTGGATCTAAAAGATGAAACCTGCCTGTTAAAATCAATAATTGGTTTACAGCTTAGATACCATGTCTATAGGGTTCTACTCGACTATCACTTAGGCAAGCCCGTAGGTTAATTAAAATTCTGGGTCTAAAAATTGTGATTGCTTGTTTGACATGTGCCCGGATTCAGAGTATTAACCAAATCAGTAGGCAAACTGATAGGCACTCGTCTGCTCGCTTTAAAACTGCTGTATATTCTGTTTTGTACTCATTTAGATATCCTGCCTATAGGATCCTAAAATCATTTAAAAATTGCTTGTTTAAATAGCGTGCATTTGTTTGTCTATTTGGGGAGGTTAACATGAGCCCACTTAATTGCTCCTTATGTGACAGTCCTACTTGACTTTTGTTTATCGCTTAGTTTCCTTTTAAACAACATAGGTGAGTCTAGAACCACCTTAAATATAGGTCCTAAACACCTCCAGGGCCAGAGGTAAGGGACGAGTAGTGCACGCATAAGGTACGTACTTGATGTTATTAGAACGCTTAGGTAAGAATTGAAAAGGGGAGAGTAATTAGGTAGCAAAGGAGATGATGACATGTTCGCTAATGCTACGCGTAACACCTCAATTTGGTGAAGGTTACCGAGTATTGCATGGAAGTGATCCTATAGGCTAGTAAACTTAGGATCCCTTTAGTTCCTGGTTTAAAATAATCTCCATTTGTTTAAACTGCTTTATTTCCTTAAAGACTAATTCGCTTAAATTGAGTTTGGCCGGGACACATCGTTATGGACCTCGAGGGGTGGCTAACACCTTCCCCTCAAGGTAATTTTGAGCTCCTACCCAATCTCTGGTAATGTAAACTGGTTTCACGAGTTAATTGTTCTAGGTGCCCTAACGCAGCGTAATTCGTTAGGTGGCGACTCTTCAAATCTCATACCCAATTCCCAAAAGGAAAGGAGTTATCCCAAAATGACGAAACCCGGACTCCGCGAGGAAAAAGGGGGCGCGACAGCTGCCTCAAATTGAGATCCTTCTGCTTGAACAAGTGCTGGACGCTACGATGATCAGTAACCACCTCACAAGACATACCATACAGATAATGCCTCCAAATCTTCAACGCGTGAACAATGGCAGCGAACTCTAGATCATGAACAGGGTAGTTCTTCTCATGGGGCTTCAACTGACGAGAAGCATAAGCAATCACTCTACCCTCCTGCATCAACACACACTTAATACCAACTCTCGAAGCATCACAATATACGGTATATGAACCTGAAGCTGATGGCAAAACTAACACTGGAGTTGTGGTCAAGGTGGTCTTGAGCTTCTGAAAGCTCGCTTACACTCATCCAACCACCTGAATAAAGCACCCTTTTGAGTCAATTTGGACAAGGGTGATGCAATAGATGAAAATCCCTGAACGAACCGACGGTAATAACCCGCCAAACCAAGAAAGCTGCGAATCTCTGTGGCTGAGGACGGTCTGGGCCAACTCTGAACCACCTCTATCATCTTCGGATCAACCTGAATACCCTCAACGGACACCACATGCCCCAAGAAAGCCACTAAACTGAGCCAAAACTCACATTTGGAGAACTTTGTATAAAGCTTCTCCTCCCTCAATCTCTGCAACACAACTCTCAAATGCTACTCGTGCTCCTCCTGACTACGCAAGTACACCAGAATATCATCAATTAAAACAATCACAAACGAGTCGAGATAAGGTCGAAACACGCTGTTCATCAAATGCATGAATGCTGCTGGGGCATTGATCAGCCCAAAAGATATCACAAGGAACTCATAATGACCATATCGGGTCCTGAAAGCCGTCTTAAGAATATCAAAATCCCTGATCTTCAACTGGTGATACCCTGACCGGAGATCAATCTTGGAAAACACTCTCGCTCCCTGAAGCTGGTCAAATAAATCATCAATACGAGGCAAAGGATACTTGTTCTTGATTGTAACTTTTTTCAACTACCTATTATTGATGCACATCCTCATCGTGTCGTCCTTCTTCTTCACAAATAGAACAGGCGCACCACAAGGCGACACACTAGGCCGAATAAACCCCTTAACAAGGAGTTCCTGAAGCTTCTCCTTCAACTCTTTCAACTCCGCCGGTGCCATACGATACGGTGGAATAGAAATAGGCTGAGTGCTCAGCACCATATCAATACCAAAATCAATATCCCTGTCCGGTGGCATGACCGGTAGGTCTGTAGGAAAAACATCGGGAAAATCCATCACTACCGGAACAGAATCAATACTAAGAGTCTCTGCACTAACATCCCTCACAAAAGCTAAGTATGAGAGACAACCTTTCCCAACCATCTGTTGGGCCTTCAGAAATGAAATCACCCTACTGGGGACAAAATCAGTCGAACCTCGCCATTCAATCTGTGGCACACCCGATATAGCCAACGTCACTATCTTAGCATGACAGTCCAATATAGCGCGACATGGAGATAGCCAATCCATGTCTAATATCACATCAAAGTCCACCATGCAAAGCAAAAAAAGGTCCACTAGGGTCTCCAGACCCCTGATAGTCACCACATGACCGGTATACACGATGCACCACAATAGTATCGCCCACCGGAGTAGATACACGAACAGATGAAACAAGAGACTCACGGGGCGTATCCAAATAGCGAGCAAAATATGATGATACATATGAAAAAGTGGAACCAGGATCAAATAACACAGATGCATCTCTGTGGCAAACTGAGACAATACCTGTAATCACGGCATCTGAAGCAATAGCATCTGCTCTAGCTGGGAGTGGATAGAAACGGGCCTGACCACCACCTGATCGACCTCCCCGCTGGGGCGACCCCTAGCTAACTAACCCCCACCCCTGGCTTCCTGAGCGAGTGGTGCAGTAACTGGAGCTGAAGTCGAGGGCTGAATCCTCTGCTGAGCTGGGCCCCCAAGATGACGAGGACACT
Organism: Nicotiana attenuata; assembly: GCF_001879085.1. Lineage (NCBI taxonomy): Eukaryota > Viridiplantae > Streptophyta > Magnoliopsida > Solanales > Solanaceae > Nicotiana > Nicotiana attenuata. Next base: position 268,376 of record NW_017671179.1, read on the forward strand.
GCCTCCTTATATGTCCAAACTCTTCACACTCATAACAACTCCCTGGTGCTGGAGACGGGGACTAAAGGGAACCCCTAGCACCGGGATGACTAGCAGAAGAACCTGGTACGGAAGAGACCTGGATTGATGGAGTACAGGACGAACTCTGGGCTGGAAGGGCACTAAGTGATGAATGGCCCTGATGAGAACTGTGAGAACCAAGGCCCGATAATGCCCCATGATGAACTGGGTGAGCCGACTGAGCATGTCTGAATGGACGACCTCTGTCGTGCTGAAACTGGCCTCTTGAAGGAGCGCCACCAAAACTAACAGATCCTCGAGACCTCTTGTCCTCCCTCACATCTCGCTCCTGGTGACGAAGTGACTCAATCTCTCGGGCAATATCAACAACCTGCTCAAAGGTAGCACCTGACACCCTCTCTCTGGTCATAAGAATTTGAAGCTGATACGTGAGGCCATCCACGAACCTCCAAAATACCCGCGGTCCGAAGCATTCTCTGACACTTGTCGAAGAAACCCTAGGCATCCTCGCCCTCTGCACCACTGAAAGTCGAAGGCTAAAGTCTACCAAACCTCTACAATCGACGCTGCTCGTCGTCGGGCATAACTGGTACCACATAATCCTGGGCTGGTGCAACCGACTGGGCTGGAGGTGCCCCCGGTGTCTGAAGTCCTTGCACAACCTGCTCAGGTGTGCGAGCAGCGGAGTCTGAATACCTCCCCCGGCCTGAGAAGTAGTTCCGGCCGTAGTAACTGAGACCGCCTGAGCCAGGCCAGTGCACACTGATAGAATCTGGGCTAGGGCCTCCTGAAGGCATGGAATAACAATCGGCACAGCCGGTGCCTAAGCTGGCCCTGCTGGAGCGTCCGCAACTGGGACTTGATCATGAACTGGGGCGGCTGGTGGATCTGCAGGTGCTGCCCTAGCTGTTGTACGTGCTACACCCCTGCCCCTACCACGGCCTTGACCGCGTCCTCAGCCTCTAGTGGCCCCAATTGGTGGTATTGGTGGTCGTTGTCCTGACCGGTAGCACATGTCGTCACCATCTGTGAGAGCATAGAATGATAGAAGTTTGGTACCAGAATCAACAGATTCGCACGACAGGAATTTCAAAAATGTGAAGTTTTTCCTAAAGGTTCTGCAGCCTCCCGAGGATAAGTACAGACGTCTCCGTACCGATCGGCGAGACTCTACTAAACTAGCTCATGACCCGTGAGACCTATGTAACCTAGGATCTGATACCAACTTGTCACGACCCCAAACCACCCCGGTCATGATGGCGCATATCACAGTACTAGGCAAGCCAATTCAATATTTACAACCTCGAGTTCTTTTTATAAATTCATTTTTCTAAAACAGATTAAGTCTTAAATCTTTCATTTTTAACATATCAACAGAAATACGCGAAAACAAGTACGTAAATACATCAACACAGCCCGAATCGGGTGTCACTAGTCATGAGCCACTAAACACAACCCAATACTGTCTGGTTAATACAAAATAAGTCTAAAATATAAAGTACTAGAATAGGAAGGAGAAAGGCAGGGATGCGAACGCCGTGCAGCTACCTTGCAATCTTCGAATAAGACTCTGAAGGCAACGATCAGCTCTCAGTCGGAGGCTCTGGCACCTGGATCTCCACATAAGGTGCAGGAAGTAACGTGAGTACGCCAACTCAGTAAGTAACCAAAGTAAATAAAGTCTGAGTGTAGTGAGGAGCATTCATAATCATATGCATACTTTATCAAGAATCTTAACAAAAATATCAAAGTCAAAATCTGCAGTTCAATAGCCAATTGTCTCATAAAAACTCCAGGTTCAAAGAAAATCATTTAAAGCATTTATTCAACATTTTTTCAATAGAGGCTCAGTATAAAAGAATAGTGAAAACAGGAAATCTCATAAAAAGCCCCTCGGGCAAAGTATCACTCATAAGTCTAGCCCCTCGGGCAAGCCTCTCGGTCACTCGTGACTCAGCCCTCATCAACCAGTACTCACACTCAGCACTCTCCCTCAATAGATATATCATAATAAATACCGCTACAGCGTGCAACCCGATCTGTAAAGTCATGACTGAGGATATGCTTCCAAATCAAAACAGTGTGAGAAAAGTAGTAAAATACCCCTAAGGGTCCAAACAGTTCGGCATAAGGCCCCAAACATGGCATTCAGCCCAAATCAACTGATTTATTTCTAAAGCACATGGATATCATATAAAGTTTATCAAAATATGCAACTCTACAGTCGCCAAAGGACGGACCAAGTCACAATCCCTGCGGGTGTGCGTCACCTCATTTACGAAAACAGTACGAAATTCGGGGTTTCACACCCTCAGGTCTAGATTTACAATCGTTACTTACCTCAATCAGATGAAATCCTACTCCGCGACGCCCTTGCCTTTTAACTCGGCCTCAACTCGCCTCGAATCTATCCAAAATCAGAATCGTAACATCAATATACGCTAAGGGAACAAAGCCCATGCGAAAATAATCAAATTACGTCAAAAATCCCAAAATTGGTCAAACCCGAACCCCCGGGACCACGGCTCAAAATCCGATAAAAATCACATCAATAGAATCTTTATCCTCCCACGAGTCCATACATACCAAGAACATCAAAATCGGACCTCAAATGGTCCCTCCAATCACCAATTTTACCCTCCAATTTCAAGCCCTAATTTCCCAATTTTTCACCCTTAATCTCATAAATTTCCATGTTTAATCCACTGAAATTCACCCTAGATACAAGTATTAGGTTCAGGAATCTTACCTCCAAGCGTTACCCCTTGCATCCCTCTTCAAATCCTCCCAAAAAGCTTCAAAGCCGATCAAAAATGGTGGAAAAATACTCAAATTTCGCGAAGGCAAGAATTTATATGTTCTGCCCAGGGGTTCTGCATCTGCGGTCCAATACCGCACCTGCGACAAGAAGTCCGCATCTATGGAATTTCACTTAAAGTCCCCATCCGCACCTGCGATCAAGCCACCGCATCTGCGGGCTCGCAGGTGCGCCTAACCTCCGCTTCTGCGCTGCATCCCTAGCCAACTGGCCTTCGCTCCTGCGATCAAAGATGCCGCTTCTGCGGCTCGCACCTGTGATCCCCAATCCGCAAGTGTGGTTATGACAGAAACACAGCAGCTTCAGCTGCAAACTCTACTTTCCAACTCTCCGATAACCATCCGAAATCATCCCGAGGCCCCCGGGACCTCATCCAAAAATACGAACAAGTCATATACCACTATTCAAACTTATACCAACCCTCGGAATACTCAAATCAACACCAGAACACTAAATCACCTTCGGATTCAAGCCTAAGGATTCCAAAATTTTCGAATTCAACAAACGATCAAAAAGTCTATCAAACCTCGTCTGAATGACCTGAAATTTTGCACACACATCTCAAATGACACAAACAGACCTACTCCAATTTCCGGAATTCCATTGCGACCCCGATATCAAAATGTTCACTACCAACTGAAAAACGCCAAAATTTCTATTTCGCCAATTCAAGCCTAAATCTACTACGGACCTCCAAAATACATTCCGATCACGCTCCTATGCCCAAATCACCTAACGAAGCTATCCGAACCATAAAAACCAAATTCTGAGATCGGTTACTCACAAGTCAACTTACGGTTGACTTTTCCAACTAAAGCTTCCCAAAAAGAGACTAAGTGCCTCATTTCTCTATAAAACCAATCCGAACCCGAACCAACCAACGCTATATGGCGAAATGTAGTTGAACAACACATAAGAAAGCAGAAATGGGGAGAACGGTACTGAAACTCATGAAACGACCGGCCGGGTCGTTACAAATATATCTCTAGAACTCCGAGCACTTGTTTCGATCGTTTTACACATCCCCATAAGCGCTTCATCTTATATTATCAATTTCTCTTATAAATTTAGCATCAGTGCTCAGCTTTGATATAATTGTGATGGTTATTTGTGTTATTTGAAGAGGTGTATCAAATCTAAAGTGAGTGGTCTCATAATAAAATCATTGTTGGTACACCACTTGTTATTATTGCTAACAGTATCATGCCTCTTGATCTGACATTTGCAAGTAATTGACACAGAATATTACTTCGATTCCATCGAAGGCATCTACAGTGGATATCCTGCTATACTAGAGTCGACTCTTTATAATATAGTCTTGAAAGTTTTTTCTTGTTCAAGATTTAGCTTTGATTGTGCTTCCTCAGACACTTGTATGGCCTTTTAATTTTTAGTATTATACTAACCTTTTTTATTTGTGTTCTAATATTTTAAATCTTTAACACTCTTTTTATGCATTAAATCTATGTACCCTAAGATTTGTTTTAAATTAAAAATAATTTTACTCATTTGATGAATTTAAAAAATAATTGAATTGGATTCTCTAGCTAAATAATTAATTGAAAGAATTAATTATATTGGTCTTAACATAAAGATAATTTATTTAATGTTGATTCAAATTCTTAATATTAGTTCATCTTTTGTGTTGAATATTTAATCTTAATTATAATTTTATCCTTACATAAATTTTATTTTCAAAGATTAAAAAGATCGACCTAACGTTCCACTTTAGATTTTTATATTTACAGAATCATTAGTGGTATTGATTCTTATCGACCATTTTTCTTTCTCTTTCTCAAACATTTATATTCTTAAATATTTCTTAGTTGGTGTTTAATAATTGGATATATTTTTTTATATTACACGAAAAATTGATATAAAAATATTATTTGAATAGAAAAATAGTCCAAATATAAGATAAAAATATATTATCATGGGGATATTTTTTTCTCAATTTACATGCTTTATGCAGATTACAGTTATGTCCTTTCCCTATGAGTTCTTCCGTTTAATATTTCAGGGTTATTTTGGTCTATAAATATTGTATTCGTACTATAATATATAGGCTCTCCTTTTCTAAAAATTAGTAATAGAATATTTTAAGAAGTATATCCTAAAAGTAATAGCATTACATGACTAAAAATATGTGTCTATCCCGAAAGTAATTATACTAAAAGAAAACCTAACATGTTCCTAAAGGTATTACGTTTACATGATAACATGAGGTATAAGAAAAATGAGGTGGCACCTCTCTTAAGCAAAGAAACATATTTATCTTTTTTCTCCTTTTTTTAGGGTTTTCATCATTGTTTTCATTTATTTTATATTAAAAATTCTATCTTCATAACTCACACCTCTTTTGCCACGACCCAAAATCCACTAAGGGTCGTGATGGCGCCGGACACTGCTGTCAGGCAAGCCAACCAAGTTACTTAATCAAATTCTCGTTTTAATACTTCTGAAATCTATGATTTTCCTTCAAGTTTAGCAATATTAAAGAATATAGTCTCAAATCAAATTTAAATGATAAGCAGTAAATACAATACTTCAAACCATCCCAGAACCCTGTGTCACAAGTGCATGAGTATCTACTGGTAAGGAAATAAAATACAACATCCGTCCGGAATACAATGGACAGGAAATAAATACAATGTACTGAAGAGGGCTATACTAGCTGCGGGCCGCCTCGAATAGTGCAACTCACCTAGCCCCAAATCATCCGCGCTGCTACGCGCAGTGGGCTGCTAGAAATAAATATACCTGTGCAACAAAAATGCACAGAAGTGTAGTATGAGTACGTAAACAACGTGTACTCAATGAGTATCCCGCCTAATCTCGAAGAAGTAGAGACGAGATGGTGAACTTCGACACTTACTAGAGGTCAATTGACAATATACTAAAAAATGTGAGGAAATCATGGATTTATATAGCAGTTCTAATTCATGAAGCCAGAAAACAGATAAACACCTTCAACAAGTAATCAAGGATTTTCAAGGTTTACTCTTTATTATCTTATCAATTTATATCAAGCCACGAAGGGCAAATTTCACATTTTCAGTTCTCAAGCAACAATATAACATGCGCAAATCACACCGAGGCGACGGCCCGATCCAACAGAAATAAACTGTGCACTTGCCGAGGGTCGACGGCGCGCCTATAGATGCATCTATTTAATCTGCCGAGGCATTCGGCCCGTTCCATAAATAAACACATACCCTGCTCGCGAGTCATGCATGCGACGCATGTACACATAGAGATACATGCTCAATCAGTCAAATAAGAACTTATCGGAAATATTTATCCAAATAAAGCAATTTCTCTTCTTACCAATTTAGGAAAATAATGTTTAATCTCTTTTTAAATTTATTTACTAATCCAAGATGATTTAAGCAATTCAAGCAATCAATGGGTTCATAAATAATCCNCCACAACCTACCATAACAAATAACTGGGTCGTACCTCCAAACCACCGGCCGCACTAACGCCGAAAAGCGATCAAGAATCATCAACCATGACACAAGCCCCTTTTTACAAAACACCAATCTCAGGTGACGCTGAAGACAATACCAACTTACCTTAAACATTGAAACTCTTTTCCTGCTCATCTGAGCTCGTGACATCCTTGTCAACACCGAACTGCTACCTTGCTCTTCACTGCAAATTCCATACCACTCACTGCACTTAACATGCCAGTATACGATAGAACCCGTTTTTCATCATAGCTTCGGAACCACTAATAGGTTAACACTCCGTCACATAAAAGCTTTTCACTGAACTCACTTCAGGAGATCCATAGTATCACACATGTGAATTCCCATAATCGTAGAATAGGCAAATCTCTAAGTAGTGGCCTAAGCCACCATTGCCTTTTCGAAAATTCTGCTTCCACATAACAAGCCATAACAGTAGAATGCTTCTAAATAACACCAATTGCGGCGGCTGACAAGCCTGATATGTACCATCACAACTCACTTGCATAACTCGATCACGCTGAGGAAACTGATCACTAACACTAATATGCCAAATTCAATTATGGCCAATCAATCTACCTTCTTCCAATTTATCCTTGATTGCCTTAGAGATGATACAAACTCCATCCACACATCATATACTCCATCTGCACTCATCTCGAGTGACCTTGAATCACGAAACCATGTTGTCTCAAATCCCGCGAACCACTTCATACCTTCCTTGCGCGCATATTCGCACCCTCAACTGATATGCCCATTGTGCTAATCCTTCTACGAATCCGAAGTCCTTTCTCATCTTTCTCTCAAGTGCTATACTGCAAGTCAAAACATCATAGAACATTCTGAGCCTCCACTCATAAGCTGCTGCAAAGCTTGATTCTTAACTGTACTTATAGGCTCGAAATCATTAGGCACCATACTTTACCTCTTTTGAATCCATTAGGACCGTTACTGAGAGCCACCCGCTCTGACTTGGTCCCGAATATAATCAACTCCATAAATCTTATAACACATGAATACCCTCTCGACGAGACACCCGGCGGAATTACTTCCTTTGAAACCTGCATTTATACCAGGCATAAATCCTGAATCTTTCCCCAAGTCTGAACATGAGCCAATAAGGCCAACCATAGCATGCACTTCGACAATTCATTAGCTCGAATTACCACTTATGTTCCTTTCCCGTAGCTGAAATAACCCATCAATATGCTAATCACCAGAAACCTCGTAAGTAATTAACCATGCAACCCCATCATAGGCGGTGGGACTCTCCCACTTAGCTCGAAGCCACTATTACACAACTCTGGAATTTACCAGGATTCTTAGTCTCCTATTGACATAATCCTTGCGCAATCCACTACCAACATGCTCGACATCTCACTGTAGAAACCCCCCTTTTTATACTCAGAATCATCAACAACATTTCGCACGACCGATCCCTTCGCTGTATAACCAATAGAATGCTTTGCAGAAGCTCACCAACCACACGATTGTTAACCTGCTCACAGGGATGAACTACCCGTAGAAATCACTCCTGACATCTCCCAGCGCTGCTACACGGGGTACAATCATTACGGCATCAATACCCCATCCTGAGTCTAAGCTCACTTTCCAGCTGCACAGGTCCATTTGCCCCTCGTGGACATCATTTAAATGTGCGGCAACGTCCTTCCAATTCAAAGTTATGCTGCATCCTTCTTTATTTAAGCGGCTCCTTTCCGTTATATTAAATCTCCTGTCGCACAAGAACCCCTACATCAAATTAGATCCGTAGGCTTCAATCGCCAGCCACTATAATCCCCAGATCACTCCAGACTTTCCTTAAGGTGCGTAACCATCCTACCACCAAACCCATATGTAGCATCCGCCGCTCTCCCACTTTGGGCAAACTCACTTCTTTAATCAGCTACCTGACCTTTGCTTCATACACCTGGCCTTTTAGAATTTTTGAACACTGCCTGACGCTTCCCACATGTCCTTCCTCGTCCATTAATATTCAGTGGTTGTCTTAAATAAAAATCTATCTTTGTGGCACTTGAACCCACAATTGTTGCTAACTTAAACCTTTCCTAAGGTCATCTTTATCGAACCATCAACATTAGAACTACCGTACAATCCTGAACCACCGCACCCTGCAATATCTGACAGTTGCATCTCCGATACTATTTCACAATCTCTTGCCCCAAAGATGAATTGTAGCAGGTCATAACACCGGCGAGCTTAGTACGTTCAATAAGGACAATGACACCTCATCATAGAAGAAAAAACTCCACCACGCTCACAAATACCAAGTCCCGTTACCCCATCAACCCAAACCTGAACACTCTCAGCCCGATTGCCTTTTCCCCGCTGGGAATAAAATATCGGAATCTCTAAATTAAGCACTGAGTAAACCTCCCTTCAAGTCATTTACTGCCCCGACACGTGGGCAACATCCTACCGTCATATCACTACTGCGAAACAGTCATTCATAGGCATCATGGCAACTTGTGCATAGCCCCAAAGCCCTCAGAAGTACCGTTACTGAGCTGAAACATTAAAATATCCTTCCATAAGGCGACGATAATAATCCAATCAACTATACCGGGAGAAACATCCCGCACCACATCCGCAGTACCATCATGACTCTTCAATTCTCGATTTATAACAAGCGCTTCGCGTCGTATAAGATTGAGTAGGAATAAATTAAAGGCATACGCCTCCAGGGATCAAATCCCATGATAAGGAATCAAGAAGGGAAGTACTCCTAACAGCCCTGCAGCCTCCCGAGGATAAGTACAGACGTCTCCGTACCGATCCGCAAGACTCTACTAGACTTGCTCATGACTCGTGAGACCCTAGGAACCTAGTGCTCTGATACCATGTTGTCACGACCCAAAATCCACTCAGGGTCGTGATGGTGCCGAACACCGCTGTCAGGCAAGCCAACCAAATACTTAATTAAACTCCAATTTTAACAATTTTGAAAACCAAGAATTTTCTTTTAAATTCCATAAGTAAAAAGGATAACTGCTTCAATTCAAATTAAATACTAGCAATCAATACAAAATATTTAAAAACCATCCCAGGACCCGGTGTCACAAGTGCATGAGCATCTACTGATAAGGAAATAAAATACAATACAACATATGTCCGGTATACAGTGGACAGAAAGAAAATACAGTTTACTGGAAGGGACTTTACTAGCTGCGGACCGCCTCGAATAATGCAACTCACCTAGTCCCCGAATCATCCGTGCTGCTATGCCTAGTAGGCCGCTAGAGTAACATATACCTGTGCAAAAAAAATGCACAGAAGTGTAGTATGAGTACGTAACAACGTGTACTCAATGAGTATCCCGCCTAATCTCGAAGAAGTAGAGACGAGATGGTCGACTTCGACACATACTAAGGGTCCAATAATGTGATATCAATAAAATATTAAATCGCGGATTTCTATGAACATGATTTTTAATCCATTAGAAGGAAACAAGTAAACAATTAATTCTTTTATAGGCAATTTCCAAAATTCCATTTTCGTAATTATCTAAATGTTTTCAAGCCATGAAGAGGCAATAATAACTTAATTAGGTTCGAGGCAGCAATACAAGCATGCGCATATAATGTCGAGGCAACGGCCCGATCCAACAAAATTAAACTGTGCACTTGCCGAGGGTCGACGACGCGCCTATAGATGCATCTATTTAATCTGCCGAGGCGTTCGGCCCGTTCCAAAATAAACACGTAGAGACATTCAATCAAGAAGCCAACATGGGGCAATTATTCAAAGAAAAGCTAATTCTCTTTCAACGATTTAAGAAAATGAGGTTTAGATCTTGTTAGAAATTCATTTACTATTTTGATGTGGTTTAAGCAATTCAACTATCCATAAGATTACAAATATTCAAAGTATAGCATGCTTTTGGGTCCTAGACTACCCGGACAATAGCATAATAGTACCTACGCACGGACTCTCGTCACCTCGTGTGTACATAGCCCCCATAAATAGGAGCACATAATCAATTATTTCACCTATGGGGACAATTCCCTCTTACAAGGTTAGAAAGGAGACTCACCTCGCTCCGAAGCCTATATTCCGATTCAAGAACGCGCTCAAACTTCCAATTTAGAGCCGAACGATCCACAACTATTCAAATAGGGTAAGAACTAGTCAATACATGCTTAAAAGTTCATATTCTAACTATTAACCCAATTTCCCAACCTTAAATTCAAGGTTTCTATAATCCGACCCCGGGCCCACGTGCCCGGATTCCGAAATTTTTCGAAGGGAGTTGTTCTCCATAACCTAAGGATAAAAATATATGATTTCTACTCCATTCCATAACCAATTTCGTGGTTAAATCTTGTTTTTAACAAAACCCTAGGTTTTACTCTTTTCCCATGGTTTTCACTAATTTTACATGTGTTAATCTACCCAAAACTCAAGTATTAAACTAAGAATAGGTGGGATAGCTTACCTCAAGATGCTAGGTGGAGTCTTCTCTCAAAAGCTCCCAAAATCGCCCAAGAAACGAGTGAAAAATGAGCAAAAATGGACTTGAGCCCGAATAAATGAAGGCCACTGCCTTCTGNCCTAGTGCTCTGATACCATGTTGTCACGATCCAAAATCCACTAAGGGTCGTGATGGCGCCGGACACTGCTGTCAGGCAAGCCAACCAAGTTACTTAATCAAATTCTCGTTTTAATACTTCTGAAATCTATAATTTTCCTTCAAGTTTAGCAATATTAAAGAATATAGTCTCAAATCAAATATAAATGATAAGCAGTAAATACAATACTTCAAACCATCCCAGAACCCGGTGTCACAAGTGCATGAGTATCTACTGATAAGGAAATAAAATACAACATCCGTCCGGAATACAATGGACAGGAAATAAATACAATGTACTGAAGAGGGCTATACTAGCTGCGGGCCGCCTCGAATAGTGCAACTCACCTAGCCCCAAATCATCCCCGCTGCTACGCCCAGTGGGCTGCTAGAAATAAATATACCTGTGCAACAAAAATGCACAGAAGTGTAGTGTGAGTACGTAAACAACGTGTACTCAATGAGTATCCCGTCTAATGTCGAAGAAGTAGAGACGAGATGGTCAACTTCGACACTTACTAGAGGTCAATTGACAATATACTAAAAAAATGTGAGGAAATCATGGATTTATATAGCAATTCTAATTCACGAAGCCAGAAAACAGATAAACACCTTCAACAAATAATCAAGGATTTTCAAGGTTTACTCTTTATTATCTTATAAATTTATATCAAGCCACGAAGGGCAAATTTCACATTTTCAGTTCTCAAGCAACAATATAACATGCGCAAATCACACCGAGGCGACGGCCCGATCCTACAGAAATAAACTGTGCACTTGCGGAGGGTCGACGACGCGCCTATAGATGCATCTATTTAATCTGTCGTGGCGTTCGGCCCGTTCCATAAATAAACACATACCCTGCTCGCGAGTCATGCATGCGACGCAGGTACACATAGAGATACATGCTCAATCAGTCAATTAAGAACTTATCGAAAATATTTATCCAAATAAAACAATTTCTCTTCTTAACAATTCAGGAAAATAATGTTTAATCTCTTTTTAAATTTTTTTACTAATCCAAGGTGATTTAAGCAATTCAAGCTATCAATGGGTTCATAAATAATCCAAGTATAACATGCTGTAGGTCCTAACTACCCGGACAAAAGCATAATAGTGGCTATGCACGGACTCTCGTCACCTCGTGCGTACGTAGCCCCCCGCAATTAGGAGCACATAATCAATTATTTTACCTATGGGGACAATTCCCTCCTACAAGGTTAGAAAGGAGACTCACCTCGCTCCGAAGATCCATAACTGGCATTCCACGCCCTTCCGACGACTCTAATTGATGCACCACACTCCAAAACTAGCCAACGGTTACGCAAATCCATTAATATATGCTCAAATATTCATTACAATCTAATTTATAGCAATTCCTAACTCCGATCGAAAAGTTGATCAAAATGCCCTCGGGCCCACGCGCCCGGAATTCGATATTTTTCAAAGATAAAGATTACCCATGACCTTAGGAACTCAAATATATAATTCTCACCAAATTCCATACTCAATATCGTAGTTAAATTCCAAGAATAAAATTTCTAGGTTTTTCCCTCAAAACCCCAAGTTTTTCTGCACAATTCATGCTTAAATCCACACATAATTGATGTATTTAACTCATAATAGGAGGATATCTTACCTTGTCGTTGATGACGAAAATCCTCTCTTGAAGCTCCCCCAAAAATCGCCCAAGCCATGAAAAATGGGTGAAATGAACTCAAACCCCGATTTAAAACATCCCTTCTGCCTCCAGCGATTTCCGCACCTGCGGTCCCTTGACCGCTTCTACGGTTCCGCAGGTGTGGATCAATCACCGCTTCTGCGGTTCCGCCCAAGGCTGCCCTTTTTTGCTTCTGCGATATGCCCTCCGCAGATGTGGTACCGCTTCTGCGGAGATTTGACCGCATCTGCGGTCCACTCTGAGCCGACCCAATCCGCTTCTGCGACCACTTCCCCGCAGATGCGGTCCCGCTTCTACGGAACCTTGACCGCATCTGCGGTCCTCCAGCCCTTGACCAAGAATTCGCACCTGGGCCTTCCTAGCCGCTTCTACGGTGCCGCACCTACGGCCCCCTTCCCGCAGGTGCGGTTATGACAGCAACCAGCAGTCCTCAACCTTCCAAAAATCCCATTTTTCGATCCGTTAACCACCCGGAATCCACTCGAGGCCCCCGGGACCCCAACCAATCATGCCAACCAGTCCCAAAACACATTACGGACTTGCTCGAGGTCTCAAATCACATCAAACTGCGCTAAAATCATGAATCGACCTCCAATCCAAACTTAATGAACTTCAAAATTTCAAACTTCTATTTCCGATGTTTAAACCTATCAAATCACGTCCGATTGACCTCAAATTTTGAGCACAAGTCATATTCGACATTACGGACCTACTGCAACTTCCGAAATTTGATTCCGACCCCGATATCAAAAAGTCCACCTCCGGTCAAACTTGTCAAAAACCTTCAAATTTCTATCTTTAGCCAAATGGCTCCAAAATGACCTACGGACCTCTAAATTCACTTCCGATCGCGCCCCAACTCCAGAATCACCATACGGAGCTATTCCCAGACTCGAAATCCCAAACGGACATCGATAACACTGAAATGCACCTCAAGCCAAACTTAAGAAATTTCTTCCAAAATGCTAACTTCCACAATAGGCGCCAAAACGCTCTCCGGTTATCCAAAACCCGAACCGGGCATACGCCCAAGTCCGAAATCATCATACGAACCTGCTGGAACCTTCAGATCCCAATTTTGAGGTCGTCTACTCAAAATTCCAGTCCTAGTTCATTCTTTCAACTTTAAGCTTCCGAAATGAGAATTCTCTTTCTAAATCAACTCTGGACTTCCCGAAATTCAAATCCGACCACGCGCATACAAGTCAATAATACCTTAAATGAAGCTGCTCATGGCCTCGGGCTGCTGAACGGAGCGCTAGAACTCAAAACGACCGGTCGGGTCATTACATCTTTATCTTTATAAACTATATCTTTAATAATCTCAATAACTCCCATGCCTTTCATATTGATAACCTCTAAATATTTAATATGTAAGTTTATGACAATTTATTATATGTTCCTCCATATGTACCTATATAAGGACTTCTATATTTTGAACAAATATGATTGATACTAACTTTATATTTTACTTTCAAGCTATTTATATGTCAAAGGCTGTAGTGGAAAAAAAATTATACTAAGGTATGATATGATTTCTATTCTTTGTTTTTTGTTTAAGGTAAATGCACGAAGATATTCCATACAGGTGTGAATCTTACAAATAATGTTTAAGAGGAAGTGCCAAATAATAAGGTGAAGATTAAAGTAAAGCTTATTTCACAATTCTCATTAATGGTGTTTGATTTTGTCATCTTTAGGCTTATGTTGTATAAGTTGAAGTAGTGATTTTTTTTCAAATAATACATAGAGATTTTGATATATGTTTTTTGTTGTATATATTCATACTCTACAATTGCAATAACTTTGAGTTGTGATTTTCTCCGATATCGAAGTGAGATTCTAATGTGTTTTTCTTTTCCTGTTATATATAGATTTATCATTTTTATAAATATATTTTTCTATATGTTCTTAATTCTTTTTGCCTCTATTTCTTTTCTTCAATGAACTTTTTTGAATTGTTTTTCCTTTTCTGAAGTTGTTTCTCTTCTAATACTCCTTAAATTTTCTTCAAATGGATTTTGTAAATTTCTTTCCATGTTTTCATAATACTCAAAGATTTATTTATTTTTGGTGTTCAAAAGAAAAAGAAAGAAACCAAAGCAAATAAGAATGATATCAAAAGAAGAATGACCCCACAAAGAAAAAGTGTGGCGTCGTGACCTTTCTTGAGAAACGAAGATAATTCTACCACCATCATCGTAAACGTTTTATTTGTGTTATGAAGGTTGTGCCAAAAAATTCAAACGTTCAATTCACTAGGCATTAATCTATGACATTGACAATTTGTATATAACTTTAAGTTAATATATAATATAATCTAATTAATTAAGAAATCACATGTAATAATAGGCTATTGCCTATCAAACTTTTTAACACTGTAAATGGGGTAGACTTTCAGTAGTTTAAAAATCACTAGACAACAAATTATTAACTTTATGAAATAAAATATTTTTTATTTTTGGGTTATACTATCGATAATTGAAGACTTAGTGAGGTTCATAATTAACTTGCAAATAATACTCATTATTCTATTGTTAGGATTTACACACAGTTAGTTTTGGTTCTTCTTTTATTAAGTGTGTCATTGAAAGATTTTTTTATTAAAATAATTAAATGTTCCTGTGAATGCTTGGTGCATTTTATTCTTTAAAGCGTGTCATTATCTCTAATTTAATGTTGCAGTTACTCAATTAAATGTATCCCTTAAAAGTATGCTTTAACTACCAGAATAATACAATAAATTAACGGAATAAAGGTTTTAACATTTATATTGCAAGGTAAAAGGAGGAGCTCTTCCTAATGATCTTTTGTTAAAAGTATATATTTTTTCTCATAGAAATTTTCAGCTTCTCAATATACAACTAACAATAATTTAATTTATTTTATTTGTATAATTAGTAATTTTAAGAATCTATGCAACTTTTATTTTAAATTTTAGTTTTTATTTTTCTTAGTCTTGGACTTTCTTAATTAGATAAAACTTAAGTAATATTCATTGATAATATACAGTTAACTATTCATCACATAGATTATTTGCTACAATTAAATTAAATTTATGAATTAAACCAAATGTATTTTATTTATTGGCGATTTTCTTTCTCATAAAAAGAGGGATAATATCTACATTTTTTATTAACTCGATAATTTTTTTTAAAATTTTATTGATGTTCCTTAAATCACGCTCTTTGCGCGGGTAAGTTTAGTAGTTATAGATGTAAAACGGAAAGGTGTGTGTGTGTGAGTAATTTAGGATAAGTTAGGTTTACAAAGTCCTCTGCCTTTGCATTTGGCTCATTTCCTATTCGTTTATGATGTATTCATATAAATTTACTTAAAAGACTTGATTAATGTGATGTTGTGAAATTAGTAAAACGCCATATACATTTCTTTTGCTTTGAGATTTGTTAAAGAAAATATTACCTAGCTAATAAGGATAGATTAGTAATTACATCAGCTAGTTAGTTATTCTGTTAAGATGGTAGTTAGTAAGTTAGTTAGTTAGCCTTAATGAGTCTAAGCTAGTTAGCAACTATAAATAACACTGTATACATCATTATTTGAATTAAGTGAAATAATAAAGATCTAGTGATTCTCTCTCTATACTCTCTCTATCGTACAGCTCTTCTTCTTCTTCCTATTCTTTGCCTTGTCTTCTTCTTCTTCTTCTTTCAGTCACTAAATTAGTGACATTCATCAATTCTCTTTGTAATCAGAACATGGTATCAGAGTAATTAAAGCAAGATTATCCAGCTTTGATTTGATCCAATTTCGCAATTCAAATTTAATTTTCACAATTCTTGGTTGTATCGGAAAAATTCAAGCTTTGAAAAATGGGTGATCAACAAGACAATAGTGCTCATCTGAATCAAACTTCTACTGGAGTATCAAATCAACCAGCAGGTATTGATTACAATCATCCTGTCACGACCCAATTTTCATACCCGGTCGTGATGGCGCCTCTCGTGAAGACAAGGCCAGCCAACTAACCCAATCCGTTTCTTTAACAATTATTAAACATAAATGTATAGATAAATATAGCTGAACGACAATAATAACCAGTATGTACAACCAAACACAACCCGACCGGGGTGTCACAAGTCACGAGCATCTAAAGAAACCTGAACACAACTACAGGGCCAATAATAATATATAAGGAAAAATCCTGGAAATCAAAAGACAACATCCGGTGCCGCGAACGCTGGCGGTCACCTTACTCAGCTACAATAGCCATACCTTCAATCAGCTAATAACCCGCTACCGGGTGAACAATACCTGCAACTGCACGCGAGGTGCAGGGAGTAAAGTGAGTACTTCCAACTCAGTGGTAATAAGAGTAAATAATAACTGAGAGGCAAGAAATCACGTAAGAGCACTCCATCATGCTATATAGGACAGTACAACCCTTTTTAGAAAACAGTAAGACCGTGAAGAATCCTTTAGAAAATATCTGGCTCAGTTTAAAAACCTCTTTTGAAAATATCCTTTTACAACAGTCAAGCAAATGAATGCGTATTCAGATAATGCAAGTCCGCACATAAGTCAGCCCCTCGGGCACAACACTCCACAAACAGTTAACACCAGGGCGTCCGGTAAACAGTACAAGCAATAGCATGGATGCCAATGATATGAGAGTGCTAAATGTCATGACATGTAGTACAAACAGGAACCAATGCATGAATGCAATGCAATGCATATGACCACTGCGGCGCGCAGCCCGATCCATTTGGGTACCCGCGCTCACTGTGGGGGTTCAGACTCCGGAGGGGCTCCTACAGCCCAAGCGCAATATCAATACCACACCGCTGCGGCGTGCAGCCCGATCCATCCTCAGTCCAGAAATGCACATAAGCCCCTTGGGCAATAGTAAAATAACAGTCTCAACTCAAAACGTCAGTAAAATATCATTTAGGTTTTCAAATCTTAGAAAGATAGCTGAGTTTGCGAAACAGTATTTTAAACCTTGGACTGTGATAAATAATATGCAAAGTAATGCAAAAACAGTGATATCAATCCCTGAAGGATTCAAACAATTGGCACGAAGCCCAAATATAGCAATCAAACCAAATAATGATGATAACAAGTAGTTTCAGTCAATTACGCAATAAAACCAACAACCGGGACGGACTAAGTCACAATCCCCAACGGTGCTCTACCCCACGCTCATACCTGGCGTGCAAGTCACCACAATACAGCACTACGATGTGCAAATCCGGGGTTTCAAACCCTCAGGATATCATTTACAAGTATTACTCACCTCGAACCGGTGAAATCCCTAGCTCGCGACGCCTTTGCCCCTCAATCGGCCTCCACGCGCGTCGAATCTAACCAAAACCAGAGCGAATACATCACAATATGCTAAGGGAACAATACCCAATCGAAAACAATCAAAAATTAGCAAGAATCTCGAAACTAGCAAAACCCGAGCCCCGGGCCCGCTTCTCGAAAAATTACGAAATTTACATCACCGGATTCCTCGTCTTGCCACGAGTCCATACATATAAAATTTACCAAAATCGGAGTTCGTTTGACCCTCCAAATTCCATTTTTACATCATAATTTTCTCAAACCCTAACTTCCATTTTTAACCTTTAATTCCTTGGATTTTCAGTGTTAATCCATGATTTTACACCATAATATCATAATCTAAGTCTAAGAATCCATACCTGATGATAGCCCTCGAAACCCTCTTCAAAAATCGCCCAAATCCTCCTTAGTCCGAAGTCCAAAATGTTTCTTTTCTTTCAAAATCGTGAAAACACTGTTCACTTAAACTCAGCCAGGTTTCGCTTCTGCGGTTGGGATACCGCACCTGCGGCTCCCGCTTCTGCGCAAAATAACCGCTTCTGCGGTCTAACTTAAAATCCTCAGGACCGCTTCTGCGGTCACCACCCCTCCTGTGATGTCCGCTTTTGCGGACTGCCTTCCGCTTCTGCGGAAATTGCCAAGCCCTCAAGGACCGCTTCTGCGATCACAGCTCCGCTTAAGCGGCTCCGCTTCTGCGGTCCAGACCTGCAGAAGCGAGAATACCAGAAACAGCATGCCTTCACCTGTATGAAATTCCAAAAACTCCCCGTTAGCCATCCGAAATCATCCCGAGGCCCCCCGGGACCTCAACCAAAAGCACCAACACATCCTAATACCTTATTTAAACTTGTTCCAATCCTCAAAACACTTCAAACAACGCTAAAACCATCAAATCACATCGGATTCAAGCCTAAGTTTCTTAAAAACTTTTGAATTACGCATTCGATCAAAAACCCAACCAAGCGACGTCCGACTGAACTGAAAATTTGCAGACATATCCAAAATCACCTAACGAAGCTACTGCAACTCTCAGAATTCCATTCTGACCCTCGGATCAAAATCTCACATATCAACCGGATTTCGCCAAAATGCTAACTTCGCCAATTCAAGCCTAATTCTACACCGGACCTCCAAAACCAATTCAGATCATGCTCCCAAGTCACAAATCATCTCCCGAAGCTAACCGGATCATCGGAAATCACATCCGAACCTTTGAACTCATAAGTCAACGTCTGGTTGACTTTTCTAATTTAAGCCTTCCTTAAAGAGACTAAGTGTCTCATTTCCTATCCAAACCAATTTAATTCAACTCTAACTCACTCGTTGCTGATAATGAAACATGAAGAAGCAATAAATGAGAAAAATAGGGCGGTAATACCTGATACGACGGGTCGGGTCGTTACACATCCTTTGTTTCTTCATCCCTCAGATGTGAGTGGTATACAGATTATTTCCTTTCAGCTGACAGGAATCGAAAATTACTCAGTTTGGTATCGATCTATGCGTGTTGCTCTGTTAGGAAGGAACAAATTAGGGATGGTAGATGGTTCTTGTAGGAAAGAAAGCTTTCCTGCAACTATGGAAATCATTGGGAGAGAGTGAATGCTATCGTACTGTCTTGGATCATGAATTCTATAAATAGCAGTCTTCTTGTTCGCATAATGTATGCATCTAATGCTCAGGTGGTTTGGGATGATCTATATGAAAGGTTTTATATTTTATAAGGTAGATGATGCAAGAACGTTTAATTTGCACAAAGAAATAGCCACACTGACCCAAGGCACTTCCTCTGTATCTGTGTATTATTCAAAATTGAAGGACATGTGGGAAGAATTTGAAGCTTTAATACCAGTTCCTGGATGTGATTGTCCAAGATCTAGGGACTTTGTGGTGTATCTGCAAAAGCTAAAAGTGTATCAGTTTCTTATGGGTCTTAATGAGTCCTACTCACAAGCTAGGAGTCAAATTCTCATGAGAAGCCCTCTCCCAACGGTTAATCAAGCATATTCAATGATCATAAGTGATGAGAGTCAAAAGGAAGTAGCTGCTACATCTGGAATCTTAGGTGCAAATCCATCAGGAAATTATGATGTAGCAATGTATACAAGAAATATGGGAAATCAGAGATATAAAAAGAATTACAATGTTCAATGTGATTTCTGCAAGATCAAAGGTCATAGCAAGGAAAACTGCTTCAAGATTGTTGGTTACCCCCCAGATTTCAAGTTTAAAAAGAAAGGTAATGGTGGAACAGGAGGACCAGCAGCATATAATGTGCTTACAGAAATACCAAATCAACAGCCTAGTGTGAACTCAACTGGAACTTATCAGCAGGCACAATCCCAGATGACTAACTCTTTTCAAAACTTGGGTCATGCTGATAATTCACAGTCAATGCCAATGCCACAGATAGGAGCTTTTACAAAAGATCAATATGAACACATATTGCAAATTCTCAATAAAGCTAACACTGAAAGCAGCAACACTAATTCTGCAGCAAATATAGCAGGTATGAGTGCTGCTTTGTTAGTCTCAAATTGTCCAAAAAATGGATTATTGACACTGGTGCAACAAACCATATGGTGTCTGATATTGAAATGCTAAATCAGAACTCTATTGTTGAAAAAATACTAATCCTAAGAGGGTATGTCTACCCAATGGTGAAGTGTCTCATGTTACTCACACTAGAACTAGCTCAATATCAGCTAGGAGTACACTTAAAAATGTTTTCCATCTGCCCCAGTTCAAGTTTAATCTAATGTCTGTGTCAAAGATGACTAAAGAGCTAGCTTGTGCAGCAACCTTCTATCCTCATTTCTGTATTTTTCAGGATCTCTTCAATGGGAGGGTGAAGGAGATTGGTAAAGAAAGAGATGGAAGATTTGGTCATGTGTCTGTAACTGTTCTTAAGAAAATGCTTCAGAATAAAGCTGAGTCTATAGCGGAAGTAGTAAATAAATGTAATATTTGTCCCTGTGCAAAACAAATTAGATTACCTTTTCCAGCAAGTTGTATTAAAAGTACTGAAGTTTTTGAGCTGGTTCATATGGATATTTGGGGACCATACAAGATTCCTACCTTTGATGGAAATAAATTTTTCCTGACTATAGTTGATGACTTCTCTAGAATGACATGGATCTACTTGTTAAAATTGAAATCTAGTGTGTGTGTTGTCATTTAGTATTTTTTGAGTTTTGTTCAAACACAATTCAACAAAAAGGTTAAGACAATAAGAACAGACAATGGCACAGAATTTGTTAATACCTTTTGCAGTGATTTGTTCAAGAAATTAGGCATAATAAATCAGAGAACATGTGTCTATACACCTCAGCAAAATGGAGTAGCTGAGAAAAAATATAGACACATTTTAGAAGTGACCAGAGCAATCAGATTTCAAGCTAATATCCCCATCAAATTCTAGGGCCACTGTGTTCTAGCAGCTGTTTATATAATTAACAGACTGCACTCATCAGTCATAGGTGTTTCACCTTATGAAAGGTTATACAAAAAAAACCTTCTCTCAATCATTTAAGAATACTAGGGTGTCTATGTTATGCCAAGGTCATACAAGAAACTGACAAATTTAAATCAAGGGCCAAACCTGCAGTTTTAATAGGATATTCAGAGGTGCAAAAAGGTTATGTGTTGTATGATCTATCTACACATTCATTCTTTGTAAACAGAGATGTTATCTTTAGAGAAGATGTTTTTCCCTTCAAGAAAACTACTGCACATCCACCTCCTATATTTTTGACTCAATCTAGTCTAGATAACGGACAGTTGGCAGATTACAATCAGCTTGTGGTTCCTTATCAACCTTCAAACAATGAAATCTATGAAGCTGATTATATAGATACAAATACAGAAGTGTTTCAAAATTCTAATATTCAAGAGAGCACAGAAGAATTGAATACTGCACCATCTGCCACGGCAAATCTACCACAGAATCAATCTTCAACTGATCTTCCTACTGTCCCAGTTGAAAATCAACAAATTCAACAGATCAACACTACTAGAAGATCTGATAGAGAAAAACATCCTCCTATATGGATGAAGGATTTTGTCTCCTTGAATGTACATCATGATGTCACCTATCCTATATCTAAGTATATATCTTATGAGAATATTTCTCCTAAAATCAAGCTTACATCTCTACTTTCTCTGCAACAACAGAACCTAACTCCTATGCAATAGCAGTTAGAGATCCTAGATGGGTTGATGCAATGAAATTAGAAATTGAAGCTCTGGAAAGCAATCACACATGGGAAGTTGTTTCCTAGCCCGAAGGAAAAACACCTATAAGGTGTAAATGGATATACAAAATCAAGTACAAAGCTACAAGGGAGATAGAAAGATTCAAAGCTAGGCTTGTAGCCAAAGGCTAGAGTCAAAGAGAAGGTATAGATTATCAGGAAACTTTCTCTCCTATTGTTAAAATGGTAACAGTAAGGACTGTTCTAGCAATTGCAGCCTCCAGAAAATGGCATGTACATCAAATGGATGTATACAATGCATTTCTGCAAGGTGATCTTCATGATGAGATTTACATGGATCTGCCACAAGGATTGAAGAGTCAGGGGGAGTATAAACCTGTATGAAGACTCAAAAAATCCTTGTATGGACTTAAGCTAGCACCAAGGCAATGGAACTCAAAGTTGACAGAAGCTTTATTGAAGTTCCAGTTCAATCAGAGTCCATTTGATCATTCTTTATTTGTGAAGAAAACTGATAGTGGAACTATAGTAGTATTGGTATATGTAGATGATATGCTTCTAGCAGGAGACAATCTAAAACTGATACAAGACACTAAAGAAGCTCTACAACAAACCTTCAAAATGAAGGACCTAGGGGAACTAAAATATTTTCTTGGAATAGAGTTTGCAAGATCAAAGCAAGGGATTCTCATGCATCAGAGAAAGTACTCTTTGGAACTTATATCAGAACTTGGATTAGCAGCATCTAAACCTATCAACACACCTATGGACACAAACATAAAACTCACAACAAGAGAGTTTGATGAACATTTCTGCAAAGATAATCTAGCAGAAGATGAAGTACTAGCAGATCAAGGCAGCTATCAAAGACTCATAGGTAAACTTCTGTACTTAACTATTACTAGGCCAGACATATCATATAGTGTTCAGACACTCAGTCAATACCTACAACAACCAAAGAAATTTCACGTGGAAGCTGCATTGCGAATTGTGAGATATATCAAAAGTCAACCAGGCCAAGGCATTCTTCTATCTAGCAATAATAATGAAACAGTTACAGCTTATTGTGATGTTGATTGGTCAGCTTGTCCACACACCAGAAAATCAGTCACAGGATATCTAATCAAAATAGGAGAGTCACTGATTCATGGAAGTCCAAGAAGCAAACTACAATCTCCAGAAGTTCTGCTGAAGCAGAATACAGAAGCCTAGCATCTACAGTTGCTGAATTAACATGGCTACTGGGGTTAATGAAAGAGATTGATGTAAAAATTGATCAGCCAGTTACTATCTTTTGCGATAGCAAAGCTGCTATTCAAATAGCAGCCAACCCAGTCTATCATGAAAGAACAAAACATATAGAAATAGACTTTGGAACTTGTAAAATTTTGAACCTTTAAACCGATAAATAAAAAAACTAAAACTGAAAAATATATTAAAAAATATTTTTTTACGCGGGGGGAGGGGGGGGTAGTGGCAGGGACGGGGGTGGGGCTGTGTGGGGGGAGGGGGGGGCAGAAAACGAAAAAACAGAATTTGAAATTACAAAAAAAAAACTAAATTTTTTTTTTGGGGGGGGGGTGGGGAGGGACGCAGTTGGGGGTGGGTGGTATAGAAAAACGAAAAAAACAGAAATTTAAAATTGCAATAAAGAAAATAAGGGGGTGGGGTGGGGGTGAAGTGGGGTGGGGTGGAGGGGTAGTAGGTGGTTGGAATGGAAAAACTGAAATTTGAAAAAAAAAAAAAAATCTTTTCTGGAGAGAGGGGGGGGTAGGTTGGCTGAGGGTAAGGAAGGTTGAGAAGGAGTTTTGGAAAATATTTTCCTTCTCTTGATAAGGAAAACATTTTCCTCCAATTGGAGGAAAATGAGCTCATAAGGAAAATATTTTTCAAATATTTAAGCCAACCAAACATGAAAAAATTGGAAAATATTTTCCGAAAAATATTTTCCTTCGTACACACACCCTAAATTTGCATGAATGTAAGCGTCCAACAACTTCGAGGGAGACGTATTAAATAAGAAACAACTTGGATTAATTTTTTGACCTAGAAATGAATGGTAACCAAATTATTGGTCAAGCATGCCCTCTCCCACACTAGAGGAACTAATTAAATACACTACAAATAGTATCCTGTCTAAGCAGAAAAAGAAAAACTCACAAATTTCTAGATAAGTTATACAACTCTCAACATGAAAAAGTAGGTTAATATCTAACAAAAAGTAATACAGGCACATAAACAACTAGGTTTGGCTTGTTACTAAAAACTAGGTAGTCGTACCCATGCGATGCGCGCGGTCAATATTAAAAAAATATTAATTAAATTAATGATCAGGCTTGTTTGATCCTATTAGTATCATATTGCTTTAATAAAATTCAATTGTTCATCTTGTTTGTCAATGCGATATACCCAATAATGAAATCTGTATTAAATCAAAGGTACTTATATAGTCAGTGGAATAACTTTTTTGTTCTATTTTCTTTATTATATAAACAATATTAGTATTCGCTTTCTTTTTGTAATATATGAAAAGATATATAATTTATTACTATTGAAATATTTTTTTATTTTAAATTTATTCTGTTTGTTCCTTAATAATATTATCTAAATTTTAGTGAATAAAATCTATGTTAAATATTATCTATATTTATTAATTCAAATAGAGTAACCTATATATATATATATATATATAAATTCATATATATGGTAGTTTTGTATTTTTTTAATTTTCGTTTTTTATATATATTTAAATTTAAAAATAATAACCAATAACTAATTATTAATTAAAAATAACTACCAATTTGAATGGGTAGTTATTTTCTTATATATTTATATTTTCATTTTTTTTATTATAGTTAATTATAAGATATCTATTTTTATTTTAAAATCATTTTAAAACTCCAACTTGAAACTACTCCCCAATTTGAATGGGTTGTTTTTCTTCTCTTTTTTTCATTTTTTATAGCTTTTTTTTTGCTTTTTTGATTTTAAAATAATTTAAAAACTCCAACTTGAATCTACTCCCACCCAATTTGAAATTTGAATGGGTAGTTATTTTTCTATATATTTATATTTTCATTTTTTTATTATAGTTAATTATAAGAAATCTATATTTATTAATTCAATTAAAGTAACCAATTTATATATATATATATATATATAAAGAAATTCATATATATGGTAGTTTTTTTTTATTATTATCTTTTTTTAGATATATTTAAATTCAAAAAGAATAACAAATAACTAATTATTAACTAAATAATTAATTTAATAACTAATTATGCCATGTGTCTTTTTTTTAAGCTGCCACTTGGCTTAAGGAGAGGACTTTTTCCTGTCCTTTTAATAATATATAGATATAGATATAGATTAAAGCTGAGCACTTCGGTTAAAAAGCCAAAAACTGAAAGCAGTGTTTAAAAAAGAGATACATCCAAACACGTCTCTAATAGGATAATAGTTATTCTAATATCTTCCATGTCTTTTTCTGTTTTTTTTTTAATCATGTCGTATCAATTGATGTCAACAAATCTTTGATTTTCCCCGGAAAAGTAATAAGACACTTCCAAAGAGGCAAGGTAAATGTCAATTAAGTAGAAAAAGATAGGAATAACAGCTTTTTGTCTTTAAATTGAGCGAAATAAGAACACATGTAAGGAGTGTAGGTTTTCGAAATTAAAAAACAAGAACGATTGTTCTATTCCTTTAAAGAATTTGAAAAGTAACTTTGTAAAGAGCTGATGCTTATAAATTGGAGTATTAAAATAAATTCGTCGTTGTATGAATAAATTCAACATAACTATAGTAAATTGTCTTGGGGAAAAAACATTGAATTGCTTCGTGTTACTGGGAATTAATGACCTTCAGATTTGAGAAAATTCAGACTTATTTTTTTAGCTTCATTTTAACCTTTTCATCTTCTCTTCCACTGAGCTACTTCACTACCTGAAATCAGATAAAATCCAAATAGAAAATAATATTAAATAGTTACTTTAGGACTCAAAAACACAAGTAAAAAATTAAATAGTGATAAGTGGCTAAAATCTCCATCTACCAGAGGTGGAGCTAGAGCATTGGCTACAAGTTTGCACGAACCTAGTATCTGTATTATGAAATTCTCGGAGCGCTATCCATGCTCTTTATCGCATCAGCATTTAGGGGATAAAGATTATCAAATAGTCAAGGATGTTATTGAATTACTACATTTATTCGTGTAAATCAGCTTTGGTTCATTTATATATTTTCAGGATTAGAAGAAAAAGTGATAAGTATATTTGTTAGACAGTATCACTAGTATTAGTACCCGCGCGATGCACGGACAAATCATTTCAAATTGCGATGTAGGTTGTTTGAATCATGTACAAATAACCTTAAAATATAAACCTCTCAAATATAATATAACATGAGAATTTAATTATGAAGCAGGATATGAAATTATTGTTTAAATCTCGTAATAGACAACCAATCTTTTAAATATATATTTGTAGCAACTTAACCCCTTGATTTTAGTACTTGCATTGCGTTCCGCTGTCGATATTAAAGAATACTAAACATGTCATATTGTAATCTGTCTTGTTCGAGCACATTAGATCATATTACTTTAACAAAATTCTTACTATCACTTTATTTTTATATGGAAGTCAAATATGTCTTATTCATCACATCATTTTTACGTAAATCCTTTTTTTTTTTGTTCTTTTCTTATAGTTATTGTATTATTTATTATTTAATATTATTATACTATCATATAATTTTTTATTAAATTATAATTAAATTACTGTCTTGCTTATTATCCTTCTAATAGTATTTAATAAAAACAAATATTTTATTCATCAAATTTGGTATATTTTTATGCTTTTGTCCTCTTATTCATAATATTTTAATCATTTAAATTTATCAGTAATATTTTAATATAATTTAATTATTTTATTTTATCTATTTTTAAATTAATTTTAAAGTATAAGTATCCTTACACTACCTCTATTTTCTTTTTATACATTCTCTTCCCTACTGTAAATTTTAATTAATTTTTATATTGATGTTTTACCTATAGCCAAAATAATGTCATATTTTGTTTTAAATTGTAACTTTTAATTAGTCTAAAACATTAATACATAAGTTATTTGATTATCATGTTCCAAATGTAATGAGTTCTCTTATAATTAATTTTGTATTAGATGTAGTTAAATTTTCTTTCGTTTTTCGCTATAAGATATAATTTAATTTTTAATTTTCATTAGTAAGATTACTGATATTAGAAATTTCTTTTGTATTTTAAATTTTTTATTTAATCATAGAAAAAAAATCTTAGTTATTTGAACACATTATTCTAAATATTGTAGTAATATTTTTACTGTCAGTTTAGTTCTTTACGTAATATTTTCAAAAACAAAAAAAAAATCTCATCTCAAATTCAAATAATTCTTATCATTCTATTTTCTAAACAGGACTGCATTTTCAAAAAATTATGCTATGCTTTCAAACTCAAACTAACTGAACTCGATTAAGATATTAATCATAGATTTTTTTTTTCTTAATTGTTTGAACATATTATATCTAAATGTTATAGTAATATTTTCACTGTCATTTTATGTCTTTATATAAATTTTCTTTCTTTTTTAGTTTTAAGATATAAATTTAATTTAACTAGAATTACCTATATTAGAAATTTATTTTGTGATTTAAAAATTTTATTTTTATTATTTATTTTATTTTTCATAAATAAGACTTCAATTTCGTGGTATTATCCATAATTTGAGCATTCACGTCATAGTTTTAAGAACTTTCTAATCTCAAATTCAAATAGTCTTTTCTTTTCATTTCTAATAATTTAACATATTTTTGCTATTCTTTTTAATCTAATATATATTCTTATTACGTATTTTGTGGCTTTTCATTAACTTGTAACTTTATTTAATATCATTATCAACTACTTTTCTTTAATAATATAACATAAATATATAATATTTTAATTATAAATAAATATTTATTTTGTTTTAAGAATATTGCTCAAATTTTTTAAATTATTGATAATTTAATAATATTTTTAAGTATTGTATATTTACTTTATTTTATTTTCTAAACTTATGATTTATAAATGTCCTTACATTATCTCTAATTTATTTTGTTGTTCAATATTTTTAGTTTGTGATTTTACTATTAGACTTGAGTTATGTGGACTTATAATATGATTTTTCTTATCATGATATAAAGACTTTCTCATCTCAAATTTAAATAAGTTTACCCTTTTTCCTATGATAAAAAGTCTGAATTTTTATTTTTTTCTCTATTTATTCTTTATTTTTGATTTTATATTATTCAATACCTAATATTATTACATTGTCATGTGAATTTTTATTAGCCTGTTTGAATTTAATATCTATTTTTATCACACTCATTATAATATAATATAGATAAAAATTTAAAAGCTTTCTCATCTCAAATTCAAATAATTTTTATCATTCTATTTTCTTAATTGGACCATATTTTTAAAAAATTATAAGCTTTCAAACTTAAACTAACTGAACTCAATTTAAATATTAATCATAGAAAAATATTTTCTTAATTATTTGAACACATTATATCTAAATATTGTGGTAATATTTACGTATAAAATATTCGTTTGCACGATTTATCAATATTAATATGAATTTATTATTCTTGTTTTAAAATATCTTTTACTGATTATCTAATTTTTATCTTACCTTATAAATAATTTGTATACTTTATGTAAGATCTTATTTTGCTGCTTGAATTAATTTAATTTTTAAACTCAAATAATCTTTAATAAATTAAGTAAATTTTAGTTTCATTTTATATTTTAACTTACTTCAAAGTATAAATAGTCATATGTTATCTCAATTTACGTCTTTATATATTTTATTTTTAATTAATTTTTCACCTCCATATTTCTAGCTAATATAGAAGAAAATCTATGAGTGGATCAATATATAGATATAGATATAGATACAAATATACATATAAATTTAAATATGTTAGATTTGTGTAGATCTATTTAGATTATGTATAAGATTCATTATACTACTTCCATTAATTATGTTTCTATATATAATTTCTAGTTATTAATGTTGTCTCAAATTGCCAAGTGGCTTCATTTTAGCTTGCCATTTGGCTTAACCACAATACATACTACTCTCATTTTAATATAATAGAAATTAACCACAATGCATACTACTCTCCTTTTAATATAATATAGATATAGATAATTCAAGTTGTTTGACTTGGATCTTTTAGCTTAAAGATTATATGCGATGTTGTGAAATTATCAAAACGCCACATCCCCTTTCTTTTTCTTTGAATTTCGGATCTAGTTATGCTGTCATTTATTTTATCCCCCCTCATCTATTCTAGTGGAACCATTGTGTGCATTAAATAATAATCCTAGCTCTCTCACAAAAGTGTTTTAATTTCTCCCTAATAAGCCTTAAAAAGTAATTTAACTAATGCAAGAGTGGAATAGATTCTTAATTTGCTGATGATAATCAGCTGACATCTTCTTGTTAAACTTCAACAATTAATAAAATGACTGAGAACTTCAGTAAACACGCTATACAACTGACCAAACCATTTGCTTAATTTAATTAATTTTTGAATTCATGCAAAAAATGAGCGTCTGTGTGTCTTTTTTAATTAATCTTTCATATTTTCTAATTGTTTCCAGGCACGCTAGAAATTTGAACGTGGTTAAGATATGAAGATTAAACTAGCTAGTTTTGTAAATTGTCATGTTAAATTTTCAATCTATTTTCATAAACATTAATCTAGTCGCCTCGTGCTTCAATACTATTAATTAGATTGCGTGCGATATAAGTGTCAAAAATGTAAGTGTCGAACAGTCGAACGACCTCGACAGAGACGTTATTAACAAAGAAAGTACGTACAGTATTTTCTTGAATTAGAAAAAAAATGGTAGGCAATTAAATTATAGTATTGGTCAAGCATGCCCTCTCCCAGGCTAGAGGAACTAAATACAATTAAATATAGTATCCGATCTAACCAGAAAAAAGAAAACTCAGCAAACAGTTTGCTGAATATGCAGTACTCCATATAAAATCCTAAAAAGGACGAAATGTAATACTCTCTCAAGATTATTTAATTTATTGCTTCTTCAAGATTAATTAGATCATCGCTTTTAAAAGGGAAAAAATATGGACAAGTAGAGCTTAGTGATATTTACAAATTGCAAACCTACCTTTTATCTTGTCAGAGTGTAAGCATATAAATTTTATTAGGATTTTGAATATGTAAAATAATTTGGACTATATTTTAAATTCAAGATGTATTGGTCCAAATAAATATATGGGCTAATATAATGAATTAATTATATAAGTCCAATATATATGGATTAAATAAATAAGTCTTAATCCATTGGGCTAGCCCATTTAACTGGGCCCACGTGTCAAAATGACAAGGCATGCCCAGTCACACTAAAAGGCCAATTAAATCGCGCCACGTGTGCAAGTGACATGTTTTGGCCAATCAAATGCGGCCATGTCACACTTCAATTTGATTGGCTGAAAAGAGTTTGTTTTTATCATAACTCTTCTCTCCCACAACTATAAATAGGGGTTTTCATAACTCAGAAAAGACACCAGAAGTTATAACAAGAAGCAAGAGAGCTCGTGGATCAAACACCGCAAATTTCTCTACAAGTTTCAAGCTTCAAGCAATCAAGTTCAAGCTCAAGAAATAAAGTTCAAGCTCAAGAACGAAGAACGAATCAAGCTCAAGTTCAAGCAATCAAGATCAAGCTCAAGCTCAAGAACAAGATCATCTTCGTGGAAACAAATATAGATTCAAGATCAAGCTCAAAGGCCCTTGAATTTACTTACTATTGGAAAGAAGAATCAGAGGATTCATAGAGATTGTAACACTCAAATATTTGAAATAAAATACTACGATTGTTGTAATATTTTTCGGTCTTGATTTTATTTTCTCGACGCAAATTTATTGTCTACAAATTCTGGCACGCCCAGTGGGACAATCTCTACCTCTCATCTCAACTTTTTAATCAGCAAAGTTCAAGAACATTGAAATGGCTTCAAAGAAAATCAACTCCGTTTCAACTTCCACCAAGGCTGCTAACTCCAGGTTCTATGCTGATGTGGAAAGCATCCTCGATGTCACCTTTGGAAGCTTCGGACCAGTTACGAGGAGCATAGCAAGCTCTTTAGGACAACAAGCACCCCAAGTGCCGTCCGCATCAACCCCTGTTTTCGGATCTTCATTCTCAAAAGGAGTAAGATCTGCCACAAACGCATCTGAAGGAGGAAGCGATGTTGCTGAAATGATCAAGAAAACTCTTGCTCTGCTTGACCTCTCCGGCTCCAAGCACTCTGCTGTGAAGGAAGATGATGATGCTTCAAGTGATGGATCCTCCCCACTTACACCACATAGCGTGAGCCAATCAAGGATCAATCTGTGTGAAAATCCATGCTACTCTCCGTCATCCACGACAATCATGCAAGCCATGGTGACAAACACTTCATCCATGGAGGAGCAGTTGGCAAACTTGACGGAAGCAATCGCTGTCTTGACCAAATGCATGCAAAATTAAGAGGCTAGAATTGACAAGCTAACAGATAGGGTGGGAATCTTGATGGAAGAAGAATCTACCCATGCACCTGGCAAGCTCCCAGAAGTTCTAGAGAGTGACTCTCCCCCAAGACAAGCAGCATCCACTAAGGCTATCCCTGTCTCATCTGAAGGGATGATTCCAATCGATCAACTGAAGGAGTTCATCGAAGGAACCATTAAGAACAAATATGAAGTTGCTGCCAAATCCTTCCTTACATATGCAAAGCCGTACACTGCAAGGGTCGATATGTTGAAGATGCCTGCTGGCTATCAACCTCCGAGGTTTCAACAGTTTGATGGTAAAGGTAACCTGAAACAACATGTTGCGCACTTCGTGGAGACGTGCAACAATGCTGGGACTTATGGAGATTACCTCATCAAGCAGTTTGTCCGCTCGCTAAAAGGAAATGCTTTTGACTGGTACACAGACCTTGAGGCTGGATCTATCGACAGTTGGGATCAACTAGAGCAAGAATTCCTCAATCGCTTTTATAGCACAAGACGCACGGTGAGTATGATAGAGCTTACAAATACTCGTCAACGAAAGGGGGAACCAGTTATCGACTTTATCAATCGTTGGAGGAATGCAAGCCTCAACTGCAAAGACAGGCTTAGTGAAGCTTCAGGCATAGAGATGTGCATCCAAGGCATGCATTGGGGATTGCGCTACATCTTGCAAGGTATCAAGCCTAGCACATTTGAAGAACTTGCAACTCGTGCCCATGACATGGAATTGAGCATGGCCTCCGCTGGAAATGAAAGGCTGCCCATCTATGAACCTCGCAAAGCAAATGACAAGCAAGAAGTCAGGAAGTGGGGCAAGTTCGTACCCAAGTCTGAAAGCAAATAAGCTATGAATGTCAATACGTCACCTATGAAGTTCACGATGAAGGTGAGCAAGAAGCAGAGTATGAAATCTACTTCTTTTCAAGACAAGCCAAGTGGAAAGTTGACTCTAAAAGAGATGCAGGAGAAAGAGTACCCATTCTTGGATTCTGATGTGCCAGCCATTTTCGAAGAACTCCTCGAGTTAAATCTCATCGAGCTTCCAGAGATGAAGCGACCAAATGAAGCTGGGAAAACAAATGACCCAAACTACTCCAAATATCACCGACTTGTAAGCCACCCTCTGGAGAAGTGCTTTGTCTTCAAGGACAAAGTCATGGACTTGGCTCGCGAAAAGAAGATCGTGCTGATGAGAAAGCAAGCGCAAACCAAGTCTCTATAACCTTTGGCTCATTTAGTCCGGATGAATTATGCGGTATTAAAGAAAGTGAAAATGAAGAATTACTGGAGAACAACAAAGTTGAAGACGATCAACCTGAGATGATGATGAAGGTTGGACGTTGGTGACTCGTCGTAGGCGCCACAAAAGGAGCCCACGAAAAGAATCAGTAGAACAACCAACAAGGAAGATGATGGTAAAAAGACCAATGAAAAAGAATCCAGTTAAGCGTTTGAAGAAAGCAAAAGTGGAGATGCACCACCCTCAAAAGCCACGACATACAGTGACTGGATGATTTCTTGCCATCTTGGTTCCGCACGAAGATTTCTTGTGATCGTGTTGAGGCCTCTTGTTGCCATGCTGACAAAAGGGAAGAAAAGAGTGATGACTTACCGTTGGCACCATCTTCGGAAAAGCCCATCGAGTCCACTCCTCAAGAAGTTAATGCTTGTGAGGAAAAGGTCACGTTCACAAATGACGATCTTTTGCTAGGAGAAACTCCTCATAACCGCCCATTGTACCTGGTTGGCTATATGCGCGATGAAAGGGTAAATCGGATTTTGGTTGATGGAGGATCATCAGTGAATATTTTGCCAATCCACACTGTGAAAGAACTTGGTATTCCTATGAACGAACTCTCAGAAAGTCGTGTGATGATCCAAGGATTCAACCAAGGGGGGCAAAGAGCCATAGGCGCGATCAGGATGGGAATCACTATTGAAAATATGCAATCAAGCGCATGGCTGCATGTGATCAACGCGAAGACTTCATACAATGTTTTGCTTGGGAGGCCTTGGATACATGAGAATAAAGTAGTTCCATCTACCTACCATCAATATTTAAAATACTACGAGGGTGGAGTCGAGAAGACGGTAGTTGCTGATGATGAGCCATCCACCGAGGCTGAGTCACACTTCGCCGATGCAAAGTTCTACTTGAAGAACCGCATTGTGAAGGAGCTGAAAGCTGATGATGGCATGAAAAGCAAGAATAAAGAGCCCTCAACTAAAAGAGAAGAGGTGACTATTGGCAAAGCCAAAACTGTTACTGAGGAGGTACCCGCCAACGTGAATAAATCTCATAAAGGGGGTATTGCGTCTTATGGAAAGAAAGTAAGTCCCGCGCTCCAATATGTCCCTAAAAGGAAGAAAGACGGGGGCGAATCACATAATCTCCAAACCAAGACGCTAAGGGAGTTAACTCTTCCGGTAAAACGAATTGAGGTAGTAAAGTTGTCCTCAAAGCCGCTTGCAGGGTTTGTAGCCCAAAATCGTTTGCAGAATGTGGCACTCCCTACAAAGCGAACAGATGAAGGTTTCAATCCTAACGCTTACAAGCTATTTGCAAAAGCTGGATACAATCCCAATGAGCCGTCAAAGCTAGGGAGGCTCCCATCAGAAGCTGCAACGAGGCAACCACGTGAAGGTCTGAGATACAAGCAACCGTCACCAGTGCGCATCTCAATAAGAAGGGCGAGTAGCAATTATATCAGTGTAGAAGATGAATCAGCCGCTTCTAACAAGCATTCTATCTTTGATCGGCTTGGAAAATCAACTGTGAGAACTTCTGTATTTGAGAGATTGGGTCCATTAAAGAAGGGGAATAGGTTCCAGAGAAATCATCGAAATACAAGAACACCCGCTTCACCCAAAATTCAGGAGATCTCTAAGGATTTCCAAAGTTTGGTTCCTTCTAGAATGAGGCGACAAACAAAACTGGTGGTTTCATGTGAAGAAGTACTGAAGGTAAAGCCATATACTGTGGTCTACACTAAGGAACGTGACAAAGATGAAGAAAGTGTAGGTTCTTCGTATCATGTCACTGTACAAGGCGAGAATGGTGTTTCGTCTTCGATGGAAGATAATGCGAAATTGGAGGATGTTTCGCGTGTTATCACATATCCTCCAATGATGGAGACCCTCAAGAAGATGAAGATGCGAAATATGCTCCACCTGAACTTGAAGAAGGAGTGAAGACGACAGTTGATGCCTTAAAAGAAGTTAACCTTGGCACCGATGAAGAACCAAGACCACCTACCTAAGTGCTTTACTAGAAGCTGATGAAGAGAGCACTTATATTGAGTTACTCAAAGAGTTCAGGGATGTCTTTGCTTGGAGTTACAAAGAGATGCCTGGCTTGGACCCGAAAGTAGCAGTCCATCACCTTGCAGTCAAAAATGGTGCTCGCCCTGTTAAACAAGCTCAAAGGCGTTTTAGACCGGACTTGGTTCCCCTGATTGAAACTGAAGTTAACAAACTCATCGAAGCTGGCTTTATTCGTGAAGTTAAGTACCCAATATGGGTTTCAAGTATTGTCCCTGTAAGGAAGAAAAATGGCCAGATTCGAGTGTGCGTTGACTTTAGGGATCTTAACAATGCGTGTCCGAAAGATGAGTTCCCGCTTCCCATTCCAGAACTGATGATCGATGCTACCACCGGGTACGAGGCAATGTCATTCATGGACGGTTCGTCGGGCTATAACCAAATACGCATGGCACCAAAAGATAAAGAGCTTACTGCATTCCGTACCCCAAAGGATATTTATTGCTACAAGGTAATGCCTTTTGGCTTGAAGAACGCTGGTGCTACTTACCAAAATATGCAGAATATTTTCGACAATCTTCTCCACAAGAATGTCGAATGTTATATTGATGACTTGGTGGTAAAATCAAGAGAGAAGGGCGACCACTTGAAGGACTTGAGGATGGTATTTGAATTGCTCCGGAGGTACCAACTTAGGATGAATCCATTGAAATGTGCCTTTGGAGTTACTTCTGGAAAGTTCCTTGGTTTCATTGTCCGACACCGAGGGATCGAAATTGATCAAGCCAAAGTGGATGCCATTTTGAAAATGCCTGAGCCTCGAGATATCCATGAATTGAAAAGTCTGCAAGGAAAGCTAGCATACCTTAGAAGATTCATATCAAACCTGGCTGGGAGGTGTCAACCATTCAGTCGCCTTATGAAGAAAGGTGTCCCTTTCAAATGGGACCAAGCATGCAGTAATGCTTTTGAGAGCATTAAATCCTACTTGATGAAGCCTCCAGTTTTAGCAGCCCCTATACCTGGAAAGCCATTGATACTATACATTGCGGCGCAGGAAAGGTCTGTTGGAGCATTATTGGCCCACAAAAACAGTGAGGGGAAAGAAAAATCTCTTTACTACTTGAGCAGGATGATGACACCTAACGAGTTGAATTATTCGCCAATTGAAAAGTTGTGTTTGGCGCTAGTCTTCTCAATTCAAAAGTTGAAGCACTACTTTCAAGCTCATGTTGTCCGTCTTGTTTCTAAAGCAAATCCCATCAAGTTCGTGATGTCAAAACCTGTTCTTAGTGATCGACTAGCGAGATGGTACCTCCAATTTCAACAATTCGAGATTTTGTACATCCCTCAAAAGGCTGTAAAAGGCAAGCATTGGCGAACTTCTTGGCAGATCACCCAATACCTGATGACTGGGAGCTAACTGATGAACTACCTGATGAGGACACAATGGTCGTTGAAGTTCAACCTCCATGGAAGATGTACTTTGATGGTGCTGCGCATCGTGGGGGAGCCGGGGCTGGCGTAGTATTTCTCACTCCCCAAGGTGAAGTCTTGCCCTACTCCTTCACCTTGACACAACTCTGTTCCAACAATGTTGCTGAATATCAAGCATTGATACTTGGGCTTGAAATGGCCGTTGATATGAAACAATTGCAATTGCAAGTCTTTGGTGACTCCCAGTTAGTGGTCAATCAGCTTTTGGGTAGTTACGAGGTCAAGAAGCCTGAACTACGCCCATATCATGATTACGCTAAAAAGTTGATGGGGTGGCTCGGTGATGTGACTATTCAGCATGTGCCAAGGAAAGAAAATATTAAGGCTGATGCTTTAGCTGCTCTAGCTTCGTCATCAACCCTGCCTGACCAAGCACAAGTTACCATCTGCCAAAAATGGGTAGTACCACCGCCAAATGAGGCTGAAGGTGAAGAAAACGAACTCAAGCATCTTGTTGCTGTTTCTGAAGTTGAGAAAGAAGAATGGCGACAACCCATTATGGATTACTTATGCTATGGGATACTTCCAGAAAATCCGAGGAGAAGGACTGAAATCCGTCGTCATGCGCCTCGCTTCCTTTACTACAAGGATACTCTATACAGAAGGTCGTTCGAGGGAGTACTCTTGTGATGCCTAGGAGAAGAAGAAGCTCTCCAAGCTTTGCAAGAGGCACATTCTGGGGTATGTGGGTCACACCAGTCTGGACCAAAGCTCCACTTCCATATAAAAAGGATGGAATATTATTGGCCAACGATGGTAAAAGATTGCTTGAACTACGCTCGAAGATGCAAGGCTTGTCAATTCCATGCGAATTTTATTCATCAACCTCCTGAAGTATTGCACCTGACTGTTGCATCCTGGCCATTTGACGCTTGGGGATTGGATGTTGTTGGACCACTGCCAAAGTCCTCTTGTGGGCACCTATATATATTGGCTGCAACTGACTACTTCTCAAAATGGGCTGAAGCTGTTGCTCTTAAAGAAGTAAAGAAGGAAAATGTCGCAAGTTTCATCCGAGTAAACATTATTTATCGATTTGGCATTCCTCGTTACATAATAACGGATAATGGAAAGCCATTCGACAATAGGCTGATGAACAAGATTTGTGATCGCTTTGGCTTCAAGCAACGTAACTCTTCGATGTACAATGCTGTCGCCAATGGTCTAGCCGAGGCATTCAACAAGACTCTATGTAACTTGTTAAAGAAAGTCGTCTCCAAATCCAAACGAGATTGGAATGACCGTATGGAAGAAGCTCTATGGGCATATAGGACGACTCACCGCACGCCAACACAGGCGACTCCTTATTCACTCGTTTATGGAGTCGAAGCCGTCTTGCCACTTGAGCGTCAAATACCTTCGTTACGACTGGCTATTCAAGAAGGGATCACTGATGAAGAAAATGCTCGACTTCGATTAGCAGAGTTGGAAGCTCTTGAT
Source organism: Nicotiana attenuata (assembly GCF_001879085.1). Lineage (NCBI taxonomy): Eukaryota > Viridiplantae > Streptophyta > Magnoliopsida > Solanales > Solanaceae > Nicotiana > Nicotiana attenuata. The sequence continues at coordinate 306,276 of NW_017671179.1, forward strand.
GAAAAGAGATTGGAAGCTCAACAGAGTCTTGAATGTTATCAAGCTCGATTGTCTCGCGCCTTCAATAAAAGAGTTTGTCCGAGATCCTTTCAAGTAGGAGATCAAGTCCTTGCCGTACGAAGACCCATAATTACTTCCCATAAACCTGTAGGGAAGTTCACTTCAAAATGGGATGGGCCATATGTCGTACAAGAAGCTTATTCAAGTGGGGCTTACAAGCTGGTTGATGCAGATGGTATGAGAATCGGCCCTATCAATGGCAAGTTTCTGAAGAAGTATTATCCTTGAAGTTGCAACGCTCCTTGACGCACGAGCCTAAACTGCATATTGCTACACTCATGGCCCGCAAGAGTATAAACTGTGTACGACTTTAAAAAAAAGGTCCGCTAGGTTGAAAACTTCGAAAGAGGCGGCCTAGGCAAAAGTTAGGACCCGAAAAAAAAAAGTCCGCTAGGTTGAAAATCTCGAAAGAGGCGGCCTAGGCAAAAGTTAGGACGTAAAAAAAAAATCTACCCAGTCTGAACTACGGTATGACTTGATCCTCTTCACCGAGGTACGTAGGCAGCTTAGAGTTTCATTCTAAGTTCAGTCGCATAAGTTCAAAAGATACATATTGCCCCAATTGTTGTCCAAGTGAAGTGTGAAGGAATGTAAAATCAAGCTGAAACGCCATCCTCCTATTGAACTTTGATCTCATTTGTTATAAAGGGGCAAGCTTCCATGGTAAATTGGTGTCTTCAATGGAATGATTATAGTCTTTTAGGAGACTTTCAAGTATTTGCAATTAAGCCTGGTGATTCGTTATGCCCTTAAGTTTGCCAAACCTTCAAATTTTTGGTCTTCAAGTTGAAGTCTGCAAATCCGCCAGTCTTTAAGTTGAAGTATTCAAGCCCTCCATGTCCATCGGCCTTCAAGTTGAAGTCCTTAAGTTCACCAGAATTCAAGTTGAGTTATTTAAGCCCTCGAAGTCTCCAAGTTGAAATCTTCAAGTCTGTCGGTCTTCAAGTTTAAGTTTGCAAAGTCCGCCGAATCTTCAAAGTTTTTCAAGTGTTCAAGTCGACGTCATCAAGTCCACGAAGTCTTCGAGTTGAAGCTTTATAACTTTCCGATCTTAAGGTAGACATATGAGTCCCTTTGCACCTTAAGTTGGACTCTCCGTGGGGTTTGTCCTTAAAAGGAACTATAACTCTCCAATCTTAAGGTGGACATTAAAGTCCCTTTGTACCTTAAGTTGGCTTGGCCTCTTTGCGGATGTGTCCGTCTATATGTTGATGCGGATGTGTCCGTCTATATGGTGATGTGAGTGTGTCCGTCTATATGGTGATGTGAGTTTGTCCGTCTATATGGTGATGCGGATTTGTCCGCCTATATGTTGATGTTGATGTGTCCGCCTATAAGTTGTTGCAAGATCCGTCCGTCTATAAATGTTGTGGATTTAACCGTCTATACCTTTCTTGTTTGACCTACAAAAAAAAAAAGACAACAAAACAAGAAAAGCACAAGAAAAGAAGAAGAAATTACCTTCGCGTTAATGCTTGCGAGTAAAAAAAAAAAATAGACTCAAATGGCTTGCAAATACTGCGAATTGATGCTCAACAAAAATGAGCATGGGGTTTATATAGATCTCGTATGAAGCTGATTGGGAAGTGAGATTTCGATGTGGGACATTGCTATAATTAGTTTTCTACAAGAACTTGACTAGTAAAGGCGGCAACAGCAATTAGTTTCCAACATGGAAAGAAAATCGAGGACGCATGTTTATCTCCTGGAATCCTTATTAGAGACAAAGAAGACTACCTTGCAAAGAATATAAGTTGCCAACGAATTCGTTTCGGACAGTAATTACGTGAATGTAATGAGATTACAACATATAGACTATAAACTTCAATCATTACAGTTTTGTCGTGTTCAAATATGAATTATCCTTAATACTTTTAAGGCAAAGTGCAAGTTAGTTGTGGAAATTATTCCGTTCGAAGCTCTAGTTTGACACCCGTGTTTGGGACTTCACTGATACTTCAAGGCCTTGTCGTTAACACTCAAGTTTATGCTCCGACAATACTTGAAGTAGGGCGCATTTGTAAGCATATAAATTTTATTAGAATTTTGAATACGTAAAATAATTTGAACTATATTTTAAATTCAAGATGTATTGGTCCAAATAAATATATGGGCTAATATAATGAATTAATTATATAGGTCCAATATATATGGATTAAATAAATAAGTCTTAATCTATTGGGCTAGCCCATTTAACTAGGCTAAAGTGATGAGCCCACTTCGTTAAGCCCAAGATGTCATCCTCCTAGAGGCCCAGTTTGGTGCCACGTGTCAAATGACGTGGCGCGCCAAGTCAAGCGGAAGAGCCAATAGGACCATGCCACGTGTCAAAATGACAAGGCATGCCCAGTCACACTGAAAGACCAATTAAATCGCGCCACGTGTGCAAGTGACATGTTTTGGCCAATCAAATGCGGCCATGTCACACTTCAATTTGATTGGCCGAAAAGAGTTTGTTTTTATCATAACTCTTCCCTCCCACAACTATAAATAGGGGTCTTCATAACTCAGAAAAGACACAGAAGTTATAACAAGAAGCAAGAGAGCTCGAGGATCAAACACCGCAAATTTCTCTACAAGTTTCAAGCTTCAAGCAATCAAGTTCAAGCTCAAGAAATAAAGTTCAAGCTCAAGAACGAAGAACGAATCAAGATCAAGTTCAAGCAATCAAGCTCAAGCTCAAGCTCAAGCTCAAGAACAAGATCATCGTTCGTGGAAACAAATATAGATTCAAGATCAAGCTCAAAGGCCCTTGAATTTATTTACTATTGGAAAGAAGAATCACATGATTCATAGAGATTGTAACACTCAAATATTTGAAATAAAATACTACGATTGTTGCAATATTTTTCGGGCTTGATTTTATTTTCTCGACGCAAATTTATTGTCTACACAGAGTAATATATATTATTTCTTCAATTTTGGGTACAATCCAATACATCAAGAATTGTTCTGCCAAAGATTCTCAAGTTGTTCCCCTGAATAAATCTTCGAATATTCACATTTATACAAGTGAAATAAGAAAAACATGATTGGAAATTCTGCATAATTACACCAAGTTCCCATGCATGTTCCTAATAACAATTGACTCGGAAGTTTAAGTTGGGAAACACCTAGGATTTAGTTGAGGGTAAGCAAGAAATGAATGGAAGACGGTCTTTTATAGGCCTAGAAATTAATTAAGCTAGGATATATAAAAACATGGAAATGAGAGTATATAGGAGAAGTGTTGTCAATATGTTTGATGTTTCTTATCATAATCAAGCTATAAAGTTACATAACAAAAAGGAAGATTTTAAGTTCAATATATGCACTGATGAGGGTCCAAGTCATATTTATCAGATTAATTATTAGCTAAGTAATCACACGTTAATATTTAGTTATGATCTGGTTAAAAAAAATGATAACTAACCTTATATCACAAATTAAGATTCACTAATAATGTAAAAAAATTATTACACTATCATTACTCCCTCCGGTCCAAAATAAGTGATTTTTTGCTTGTTTTCACACAGATTAAGAAATCTACCTTTTAACATTAATTAACAATGAAATTGACCATATTAACCTTTACTATCTCTTCACATAAACACTCCTAAGTCTTAACACATACTCCAACACTATTTACTCCAAAGGCAATGTAGGAAAAAAAATAATTAATTCATTCTTGAAATCTGGAGAAATCACTTATTTTGGACCATAAAAAAAAGGCCAAAAATCACTTATTGTGGACCGGAGGGAGTATAATATAACTTAAATCCTAAAAGAAATATTATAAGAGGTTTGATTACCAGGTAAGCATTTGCACCAGATTTAATGCAAGTTACAATCAAGGCTCTTTAATCGATTTTCCTACCAAGCATTTGCAGGAGTTTGGGTAGTACTACGTTGGCCTTGATTTAATGCAAGTTACAATCAAGGCTCTTTAATCGATATAATGCAACTTTACTTCATGCATGTCCGAAATTTTTTTTCTTTACTTAATTTTTAAACATCGCCGGCGTATTGTGTATATACGTATTATTTTCCAAAAAATATAATATTATTGTTGACTTATGTATGCTCCGAGTGAATGTTTGATGAAGTTGGAGTCGTGTAACACCCTTCTAGAAGGGTTATCTTCGCCACAGTGTGTTTGTTTATAGTTTTTTGTTTTGTTTTGTTTTATTTATTTTTATATTTTTGTTTTTTAATTTAATTTTCATGCACGCATTAATGTCACACCCCTTTTTTTCACCCTTTTAAAATAAATAATAAAGTGGTTTTTGAAGGTCAAAAGGGTTTTTAAATTGGAAGTGACAAAATGTTTCAAAGGATTTTCAAAGTTGCCACTTGACATTCGGTTGCGGTGTGCCAATTCACCGTTTTTGAAAAAAGACTTTCCCTTTTAAAACACATTTAGACTCTAAAACTAGTTTGCACCAGAGATTCTCAGTAAGGGGGTTCATTTGACTCGGGGAGAAGGTGTTAGGCATTCCCCAAGTTCCGTAACTAGTACGGTTGCATACTTGATCCGATTGGCTTTTAGAGAATACTCAAATTGAGGTAGAAATACATAAAAGTGAAAATAAACACAAAAGAGGCTCGTGGTCGTCCCACCTAATAAAATAAAATAAGAGAAAAGAAAAGAAAGTACTAAAAGAAAATATACTAAAAATTCTAATCTATCCTACACTGCTTCCTTCACGATGCTCGTCACGGCCTCCAAGTACGAGTACTACGGGGCATTCTCCAGTTAAATAATAAATTAAAGGGACGACCTCTCACCTTGAATAAAAGAAAAGACCTAAAGTTTGCCTACCCAAGTGTAGTCGGCCTAAACATGCTACTAGCGAATAATATAATAAATTAAATAAATAAAAGGGAACTTCTAAATCATGATCAAATTCTCTTGACTTTTTATTTTATGTATTTGGCCAAGCTCAATTCCTAAGGCATGTAACAATTTAATCACTAACGAGCTCGACCATTTCTCCCAACTCCCACGGCAAAACAACCATTCAAATAGATATCAGCTCGTCAAATAAGGTAAGTATCCATAACACATAAGCTAAAAGAAAAACATAAATAACAGCAGAAGAAATAAATAGTGGATTCAAGTATGATAAGTGCTATTACTATCCCATTAACTCATCTGTGTATTCTTCCGTTTTTTCCAGCTAGGTGACTCAAAGAAAAACTCACATCCCATGGTGATAGGTGCGAATAAACTCAATTAAATGAACAGCAAAGCCTTTGCTCAAGTTCCAGCAAATTCACAAAATAATCCACGTAAACAATCTCTATGCCATGGTATCAAATTACATAATTTAGCGTGCTAATTAAATATGGACAAAGATCAAACCAATTCCAATAAAAAGACCCAAACTGGTTAGGCAATGCTACACTTATACTTTGAATTCTCGCCTCGACACATTATTAGCTTAATCATGTTAAACTCATCGTGGTAAGTTTTAGTTCACCTAAGTAACAATCTGCCTATTTATCAGTTTTAAAAGACAGTGAGGCAATTCAACTGATCCAAACGTTAACTTAAGAACACCAACAGATCTTTAGTACCGAGCAAGGCAAATATTGCCTATCGATCAAACAAGAAAATCAATGCAAAACAATTATCAGGGTAGAGCTATCAAGAAGCAAACAGGAAACAAACATCTAAACTTTAACAACGAGCACTAATCTCTTGATACCCTAACATGAAGATCCTAAAGCGACATATATGTATTTAACTATACTAAACATAAATTTAAACACACATTTACATCTGTTCATTTTGTGAAGACTAAACTGATCTTGGCAACAATAAGAACATGATCCATAAACCTTAACTCGATCAAATTAAACCGATAATGGACTGAAAACCTCCTAGAAAAACAGTGAAACCCGTTTCATGCTCAGACTTGACAAAAGCAAAGTAGCATTGATACCAATCAATAACACTCAAAACTAAATGGAAATCAACAAGAACCATGAAATAGAAAGTAACATTGATGCCTGCTTTTCCAACAACTACAAAACTCAATTATCAAGACTAAATAATCCTAAGATATTGAAGCAATCTAGGTATATCCCAGAACATTCACTCGAATCAAATTTCAATTAGCTCAAATACTCCCTAGATTGATTAAATCCTAGAACTTATCATAATTGAACCCACTGGAAAATAGAGGAAAGGATAGAATATGGACCTGAAAGTGAGATTTCAATTAATTTGCTGCTTGAATATCGATGTACATGAAGGCAGCGACAGAAGCTTGAAAACGGCCAATAATTTCCAATAACACGAACCGAAACTGAGACTCCAAACCTCGACGGCAACTAAAATAAACTTCGAATCTCCACTGATCTCGAACTCCGAACAAACACGAAAGTGGTGTAACGACCAGCTCTTAAATACTTCAGAGAGATAAAAAAATTGTGATTTCTTGGATTCAAAAGAAAAGAAAAACTAGAAACTAAACCTAATTCTTTTTTGGAATTTTCATTCTGTAAATCAAGAATGGCTTTTGATTCTCTAAAGAAACAGATGAAATAAAAGACCTCCCTCAAAACCTAGGACCTCTGTTTTTCTCCCAATTTTTTTTCCAAAATTCTCTGTCTCTCTCTAAAAAATCGTATAAAGAGTTCCCCCAAAAGAAATCTGAAAATCCTCCTTATTTCCCCTCCTCTCGAGCTTTCTATGCTTTATCTCCCAAGAAATCCGAGAATCCCCCCAAAAATGAGAAAAATCTCTCCGAAATTAACTAACTTAGGACAGATGGATGAAGATGATTAAATACATATTAATCTCACGGCTCCCATCCATCCTTCATTTGTTATAGAGAGATATATCACGTGAGATCAAGTGAGAAGAGGGAATGGGGAATATTCAGGGTCGTTATGTGTTAGGCCACGTGGAAGAAAAGGACAAGGGAGAGGGGACCAGTGACGTGGATGGCCGGGTTTGATTTTTCCGGCGGGTTTAGGCGCGGTGGCAGTGGTTTTTGAAGTGTGGGATGCGGCTGGGGGATTTTAGGGTTTGGGGTTTGTGAAAGAATTGGCTTTTATATGGTGGTTTGGGGGAATATGAGCCATTGGATTGGAGTGGAATAAAGGGCTGTGATTTAAAGCGAAAATTGGGGCGAGTCGATGGGTCTAGGTTGAGGGGCTAAGGGAGATTGGGCTCATGTTGGTTGAATTGGGCTTGAAGAACATGTGCATCCTAAAATTGAAATAAGACAATACCGGCCCAAGAATCTTAACCTTCCTTTTAAAAATAATATAAAATCGATACTATAAAATACAAAAGTAATTCTAATTAATTAAAATAAATAATATTATATTGTAAAACTATTTTTGGTATTTTTCAAGATTATATAAAAATAAAAGTAGAGGAAAATAAATAAAAATCCTAGTAAAATAGTATGACTACAAAAATATTAATGAAACTATTTCTTGTGTTTTTAAATTTATGTTTTGAAATTGAAAAGAAAATAGACTAAAATTGTATAATAACTCAAGTAAATATTTTAAAAATATTAAAATACTAAAACTAACTTTAAAAATTATGCGAGTCAAAAATTATATGCTTACAATTACGAAGATCAAACGAAAGGCTAGCTCCGCCCCTGTAGGCACTATTGTACTAAAAGTAGAAAGAAAAGCCACTAATTATATAAGCTTCAACAGCGATTGTCGCTCTATTTCATTGGTAGGAACGAGGCCAGGCACCTCCATGTCTTCCATGTCATATTAAAACTTAATAAGGCATTTTATCTTTTTAATTGTTAAAGATCTTCCATGACATTGTCAAATCATATTCATATCAGTTTGATGTGAAGCAATCCTTTGATTTTTCTGGGGTAAATAGTAATAAGACATTTCAAGGGACAAGGCAAATTTTCTGAGAGATTTCAATTACGTTAGCTAGAGGAAAAAGACAGCTCCTTTTTTTTTTTTTCTTTTCTTATTTCTGTCAGCTTTTTCTTTTAAATCGAGCGAGATAGCTACATACGTAAGGAGTGTTATTTCAAAACTAAAAGACAAGGTTGATTGTTTTATTTCCTTTTTATCTGAATTTTGTAAGTTATTTTTAAACACGTGGTGCTTATGACTTTGTATTAACAATGAGCCGTTACAGTATGAATTTATTTATCTTAACTAGTAAATTTGCGACTTTTGAAAAATGTAAAACCCAGTTCCCAAAAGGAACGAGTTTCCCCATACCCAAAAATGTTACAAACCCGATTCTCCCGCCGCGAGGAGGGAAAAAAGGGGGCGCGACAGCATGGTGACTCTGCTGGGGATGATCTAGGCTTTTACCATTTCAGACTGTTATTGTGAATTTATATCTCTTTATGTGCAATTACTTGTTTAATTCCTTTAAGCATTCAATTCCCTTTTCAATTGCAAAACTGACTTGTCCTTTTTTTTTTTACTACTGCTTTAAATTATGAAACTGTTGTATTTACTGCTTTCTTAACATGCAAATATGTGACAACATGCTTTTAATTGTTGCATAATCATGCTCAACATCATATTCCACTCGTGCCAAACGAATCCCATAGCAACGCTTATAATGAGTTGTTGCGCTCTTCCTATATTATTACTCCCTAAATCCGGAAAAGGCATATTTGCGGTAAAACCAGTCGATCAACGGTGTAGTCGACGGTTCCGTACCTTTCCCCCTTGAGTTGTCCGCTCAAGGGTACCAGTCTAAAACCCCATAGAAACCTTACTCTGTTCAAACTATGCATGCATCATGGTCAAACCTAGCCGGGTCAGTTATGTTGTCCACATAATGATCCTTTAAGATAACCTTGTCCAAAGTCCACTGGGTTTTCCTAAACCCAAACGGACATCACCATGTTCTGTGCATTTATTTGGAGAACTAAAATGCGTCATGCTAATTATTGGTATTAAATAGTCGAGTCTGGTGGGGGTAAGGGCCTAACCTTATTTGCCTTGCAGAAATATGAGGCACGAAGTCCCTAGATTCGGCATGGTCACCAACATCCATCCAAGGTTGCTAAGCTGGTGGAAAGATCTTCACTCTAGTGATCAAACTCTCGTCCGAAAATACCTGGGAAATCTACCATCCCTTCTGGAGATCTAACCTAACAACAAGATCATAGAAGTTGCTACACTGTTCTGGGATTGTGAAAGGGTTGTATTCCGCTTTGGGGACATTGAAATGACACCCCTATTAGAGGAGATAGGGGGATTGGCCGGTCTAGTCTGGGAGACTCCGGGTCTACTGATGCCTGAGAACCGTAAAGGCAGGGGTTTCCTCAAAATGATGGGCTTAAAGAAGAATCCAGAACTGACATGCCTAAAGAATCCTATATCCCCTTTGATTATTTGTATGAGAGGTACGGTCACAGCAAATCCTACCGTACCTATCCTGATGAGTTTGCCATCACATCATTAGGGCATATTCACCGAAGGGTCGTTGTATTCATGTTCAGTTTGCTGGGGTTAATTGTGTTTCCAATGAAGAAAGCAAGAATCCACACCAGACTAGCCATGGTCACTAAGACCTTAATGGAAGGAATTGGCGGTCAACCGTTCAGCATTGTGCCCATGATAATTGCGGAAATATACCGAGCCCTAGAGAAGTGTCAACAGGGAGCCAGCCACTTCGAAGGCTGCAATTCGCTACTTCAACTTTGGCTCATGGAGCATCTCCAAAAGGGTGACTACCGACAAGAGATTCAGCGAAGGGAGTGGGACGATCACATCACTTTCCATCACCCAAAGCGAATGAATTATATCCCCGATATGTTTGCTCAGCCGGAGGATGCTAAAGGATGGGTCGAAATGTTCGATAATTTAACTGAGGAGCAAGTACAATAGATGTTCGAGTGGTTTCCGACCGAGGAATTCATCGCCCGATCCAGAGACGCACCTTTCCTGATATTGATCGGTCTGAGAGGAACATACCCTTACGTCCCTCTCCGGGTGATGAGGCAAGCTGGTAGAAAGCAGGTTGTACCCAGGGTCGACAAGATGAGTCATTTCCGGGCTGACTTCCAGGATGATGATAGCCCTTACAAGTGCCAAGCTCTGCATATGTGACACAGCAAGATCGTCATGGGGAGGGATACCATCAAGCCAGATAGATACCACGCTGGTTGTGCTCCCTATTATTCAGGCTAGTTGGAGGATAATCATGATGGTTTGGGCCATCCTGGGTTAGTTCGAGGTCACCGGATCATAGATGAAAAGGCTGAGGCACAGGTCAAATACAACCAACTGCGCAAGATGATCCGGGAGTGCAAAAGCGAGCACCGTGAGATACAAGAAGCCAATCAGAAGTTAATTGAGGAGTGGAAGGACATGGCTGTCAGTGCCAACAAGCGACTGGGATACTTGGAGCAAGGCATAGTGGAGTTGGAAAGAAAGTTTCTCAAAAGGGTCGAAAACTGTCAGAATGCTGAAGGAAACGAAGGCGGACATCTAACCAGGGCTTACCTATTGCTGGGACTTCGCGAGCTGGGGAAGCTGTTCGACGGAGCCAAGGATGCCGAATCTGGGGAAGGTCCTTCAGGGACCAAGTAGATAGGAGTTTATCCTTTCGCTTTATAAAATGTTATAAGGCCAATGGCCATTAGTGACTTTTATTTCCTGTTGTTTAGTGTCGATTTGGGATTCGTCTTATTTTCTATCAATAAAATGAGGCATTTAGCATTCTGAGTTCTCCGAATTAATTTGTTGCTAGGCCTACCTCGGGCACAAAGAGGTCCCCAAATTAGGACGCGATTTACATTCCCGCACTATGTGTTTAAATACTGCAATATTTTTTTATATATAAACCCAACTAACTTGGTTACCTTTTGTTTTATTTTGTCTTGTTATTCCCCTCCCCAAAGGTTAGTTCGAGCACTCTGGCAACATCATCCTATTCCACAAGATCCAAGGGCCCTCCACCCACTCCTCCTCTAAGACCTGTTAAGAACAAGAACAAGGGCAAAATGGAGGATTTGAACAGCGTCAGAAGGGAGAATTCAACTGAACGGGTAGAGGTTACTAATGGTAATGGTACTCAGGTTCGTAAGGAAAATGTATCCCAGCTTGAACAAAAATTGCTAAAGTTCCAGGAAGAGCTCGACCAGGTTCGGAATCTGGCAAGTTTGTCATTCTCGCTCAGCACCCCAGATATCACCTTTCCCAATACTCAAAACCCTACACCACCCCAAAACATCCCAAAGCAACAAAATCATCCCGCTCCCCATACTATTCCACCAAAGACCCAATGCAACACTTGCCATACCACAAACAACACCCCATTGCTCCTCCCAGAACTCCAAAACTCCACAAATGACCACTTCCACACCCACCATAACACCCCCTTCTACATGGAGACCGTGCCACTCTCCACCCAACTTATCTCAGGCACACTTGAGTCTGATGATAAAGACTTGCTCATCAGGAACCTGGCTGAAGAACTTAAGAAATTGACTAGCCGGATTCAAGGCGTTGAAGGAAGCAAGGGAATTGAGGGGCTGGACTATGAAGATCTTTATATACAACCCGATGTCGAACTGCCAGAGGGGTACAAACCTCCGAAGTTCGAAATGTTTGATGGTACAGGAGATCCAAGGGTCCATTTGAGAACGTACTGTGACAAGCTGGTTGGAGTAGGGAAAGACGAGAGAATCCGCATGAAGCTCTTCATGAGGAGCTTGAAAGGAGATGCTTTGTATTGGTACATTGGCCAAGATCCGAAGAAGTGGTCGAACTAGGTGGGCATGGCGTCCGACTTTATGGACAGGTTTAGGTTTAATACAGAGAATGCGCCGGATGTGTTCTACATTCAAAATCTAAAGAAGAAACCTACAGAAACATTTTGCGAGTATGTTACTCGCTGGAGGTCGCTGCTAAGGTCAGACCTGCCTTAGAAGAGGAACAGATGAACAAATTCTTTGTCCGGGCCCAAGACCCGCAATATTATGAACGACTAATGATGATCGAAAGCCACAAATTTTCGGACATTATCAAACTGGGGGAACGAATTGAAGAAGGCATTAAGAGCGGTATGGTTACAAACTTCGAGGCCTTGCAAGCAACAAATAAGGCCTTGCAGTCCGGTGGTGTGTCCAAAAAGAGGGACGTAGGAGCCGTGATGGTTGCACAAAGAACCAAATCTCCTATCAAGTACCAAACCTACACGACACCTCCACTCACATATCAGCCTACTCCGAACTACCAAGCACCCTCACCGCCCGCCTATCAACCATCTCCACCTCCCATATATCAGCTTACTTCACCCAGATATTCCCAACCAGCACATGTCTACCAAGCCTACAATGCCCAATCATCTCATTATCAGTCACCACCCGCACGTCAAAACTTTCCTAGGCCCCGACCTAACTTTGATCGGAGACCCCCAAAACAATACACAGCCATTGCCGAACCCATTGATCTGCTATATGAGAGACTCAAAACCGCCGATTATGTCACCCCCATCCCTGCTTCAACTCCTGAGAACCCTTCTCATTGGGTTAACCCAAACAAATCTTGTGCATACCATTCTGGCATGAAGGGACACACCATCGATGAATGCCGCTCTTTAGAGGACAAGATACAGTCCTTAATTGATAACAAGGTCATTGTAGCAAAGGAAGCCGCTCCGAATGTTCGCAACAACCCCTTACCAGATCACAAGGGCGGGGGTGTTCAAATGATTGAAATAGAGGATTGGGATCCCGAGGGATCCATTGGATTAATCACGGAAGGCAATGATCCAAAGAAGCCAGCGATTACCCTCAAACCCATCATGGTCCAGATCCAACCATCTGAGATCACTGAGGTAGATGTGTCCATCCCTCTTGAGTTCGAAGCAGCTCCATCAGCAAAAGCACCGGCACCATTTGAAGTCGCAGTTTTGCCACACAAAGAACATGTCCCTTTCAAAGTAAAGGTTGCCGCACCCATCCCAGTGGCAATGTCCGTCATGCCATCATTCCACACAAAAGCTATACCCTGGGATTACACAGACGAGGCTAGGAGGAAAGGCAAGGTCAGGTTCGAAGAGACTATTGCAGCACAGGGAATGACAAGAACGGGGAGAGTCTATACCCCTGAATACCTAGCTGAGTCCAACAAACAGGCCTCCAACCGGCCACCCGTCATTGAGACAGGTCCAGACGACCATTGGAGAAAGATACATGCCAAGGAGTATTTAGTTATCGACCAGCTGAACAAAACACCAGTGCAGATATCCATCCTCTCACTGCTGCAGAATCCAAGACACACAAAAATGCTCTGTTGAAGGTGCTGAGCGAGGCATACGTGCCGAGTAACATCACTGGCGGAGAAATGGCCAATATGGTGGGACAAGTGTTAGAAAGCCACAAAATCACTTTCTATGAGGACGAGCTGCCGCCTGAAGGGCTGGGTCACAACAGAGCCCTGCATATCACCGTGCAATGTGAGGACTATTTCATCATCGGGATCCTGGTCGACTGGGGTTCCAGCCTTTATATGTCCATTGATAACACTCAAGAAGCTGGGTAAAGGACTGCACGAGATAAAAGAAGGGGCAATCAATGTGAAAGCTTTTGATGGATCCCAGAGGTCCACCATCGGTGAAATCAGCCTGTGTCTTCAAATGGGACCAACTTGGTTCGAGGTTGACTTTCAAGTGATAGATGTGCCAGCATCCTACAACCTGCTGTTAGAACGCCATTGGATTCATTCTGCGGGAGCTGTGGCTTCGACACTGCATCAGGCCATGAAATTTAAATGGAATCACCAGGAAGTGATCATTCACGGTGATGGCAGCAATCCTATATACAGTCGTCAGACCATTCCGCCAATAGGGGAAGAAGAAAGTTAGGTGGGGAGACCTACCACCACATCGAGCGAGTCAATGCTTTTGACAAAGATAAATGGTGGGACAACAAGATCGAGAGTATATTGAACTGGAGCGGGTACGAACCTGGCAAGGGGCTTGGCAAGAACCTCCAGGGGATCGCTAAACCCATAAAGCTCAAGAAGCACGACACTACTTTCGGTCTGGGGTACGAGTACACTTAGGAAGAGTTCAACAACTGGTCACCGCCGTGCCGTGGTCCTTACTATCCACTGGAGCAACCGATACCGCACTTAGAGCAGACTTTACAACAGGTTTACATTGTTTATGGGACAGACGAAGAAGAGGCACTTGCTGCGGTGAAAAACTTGTTCTTAGAAGACAATGACATAGATTGCTGTGTTATCCTTGAGGAGGAGGGGGAGGAAGGTCCTTCCATACAGGCCATAAGCAGAGGAGCGCGCCTCAATAACTGGTCTATCAGAACAATCAGAGCCCGGCGAGCCTCGGGGTTTTTTTTCGAATTTTTGTTCCAGCAATAAGATCTTCAATGTTCAAAACAATTATGAATTTATCAAAAGCATTTCAACTTTTCTTATGAATCGACACTTATTATTATTTTCTCTTATTTACTTCATTTATACAGCATTGCTATTACTTATCATGATGAACCAATGATTGTAACATGCAATGAGACAACGCAACAAACGGACATTGATTCAGAGGAAGATGACATACCAGAGGAGATTGTTAAAGAAGTTGAGAACTTTGAAAATCGACCTAAGTCCTACCTGGACGAAACAGAAGTTGTTAATTTGGGAGATGAAGAAAACGTCAGGGAAACACGAATCAGCGTTCACTTATCGCCATCAGAAAAGAAGGAATAACAGAATTTCTAAGGGAATATGAGGACATATTCGCCTGGTCATATGATGACATGACTGGTCTGAGTACGTCTATTGTGGCTCACAAGCTGCCAACTGATCCAACATGTCCGCTGGTAAAGTAGAAGCTCAGGAAGTTCAAGCCTGACATGAGTTTGAAAATCAAGGAAGAAGTTACTAAACAAGTCAAAGCTAAAGTTCTCAGGGTAGTTGAGTACCCAACATGGTTAGCCTACATTGTACCAGTACCAAAGAAGGACGGGAAGGTTAGAGTCTGTGTCGACTACCGGGATCCCAACCGGGCCAGTCCGAAAGACGACTTCCCTTTGCCGAATATACACATCCTGATTGACAATTGCGCCAAGCATGAACTGCAGTCATTCATGGATTTTTTCGCCGGTTACCATCAGATCTGGATGGATGAAGAAGATACTGAGAAACGGCTTTCATTACGCCATGGGGAATGTATTGTTACAAAATGATGCCGTTCGGCCTGAAGAATGCAGGGGCCACCTACATGAGGGCCATGACTACCATTTTTCACGATATGATACACAAGGAAATTGAGGTATATGTGGATGATGTTATCATCAAGTCCAAGAAGGCCGCAGATCACATGGAAGATTTGAGGAAGTTCTTCAACAGATTGCAGAGGTACAACCTGAAACTAAATCCCGCAAAGTGTGCATTTGGGGTTCCTGCTGGGAAGCTGCTTGGGTTTATTGTGAGCAGCCGAGGAATAGAACTGGACCCATAAAAGGTCAAAGCCATTCAAGAACTACCACCTCCAAAGAACAAAAAAGACGTGATGAGTTTCTTAGGAAGACTCAACTACATCAGCCGGTTCATAGCACAGTCCACAGTCATCTGCGAGCCAATCTTTAAGATGTTGAAGAAGGATGCCGCTACCAAATAGACCGACGAATGTCAAAAGGCCTTCGACAGAATCAAGGAGTACTTGTCAACACCACCAGTCTTGGTCCCGCCCGAGCCAGGTAGACCCTTACTACTCTACCTTGCGGTGTTGGATGGAGCTTTCGGT
Source organism: Nicotiana attenuata (assembly GCF_001879085.1). Lineage (NCBI taxonomy): Eukaryota > Viridiplantae > Streptophyta > Magnoliopsida > Solanales > Solanaceae > Nicotiana > Nicotiana attenuata. The sequence continues at coordinate 322,057 of NW_017671179.1, forward strand.
TGCGTTCTGGGGCAACATGATGAAATAGGAAGGAAGGAACGGGCCATCTATTATCTCAGCAAGAAGTTCACTCCATACAAGGCCCGGTATTCTCTTTTGGAGCGCACCTATTGTGCTTTGACTTGGGTCGCTCAAAAGCTAAGGCATTACTTCTGTGCCTATACTACGTACCTCATATCAAGGATGAATCCTTTAAAGTACATCTTTCAGAAGCCCATGCCCATCGGCAAGCTAGCCAAGTGGCAAATCCTGTTGAGTGAGTTCGACATTGTCTACGTAACTCAGAAAGCGGTCAAGGGACAGGCCCTGGCGGATCACCTCGTTGAGAATCCCGTGGATGGAGAATACGAACCCCTGAAAACGTATTTTCCTGATGAAGAGGTATCATTCGTAGGAGAAGATATTAAAGAGTCCTATGACGGTTGGAGAATGTTCTTCGATGGGACAGCAAACTTCAAAGGAGTTGGCATAGGAGTAGTCTTGGTATCAGAAACCGGTCAGCATTATCCAGTGTCCGCCAAGCTCAGGTTTCCCTGCGCCAACAACATGGTAGAATACGAAGCCTGCATCTTAGGACTCAAGATGGCCATTGACGTGAACATTCAAGAGCTGCTAATAATTGGAGATTCAGATTTACTCATACATCAGGTACGAGAGGAATGGGCAACCAAGAACTCCAAGACACTCCCGTATCTGTATCATGTACAAGAGTTGAGAAAGAGGTTCACAAAGATAGAATTCCGACATGTTCCTAGAATCCAGAATGAATTTGCCGATGCATTGGCTACCCTGTCATCCATGATACAACATCCCGATAAGAATTTCATTGACCCCATACCGATAGAAATTCATAATCAGCCAGCTTACTGTGCCCATGTTGAAGATGAGGTAGACGGAAAACCTTGGTTCCATGATATCAAGGAATATTTGGCAAAAGGAGAGTACCCAGAGCTTGCTAATCATACCCAGAAGCGCACACTTCGGAGGTTGTCTAACAATTTCTTTCACAGTGGAGGAATCCTGTATAGGAGGACTCCGGATTTGGGATTATTAAGGTGTGTCGACGCAAAGAAAGCATCCAAGCTGCTAGAGGAAATTCATGTTGGGACCTGCGGTCCACATATGAATGGTTTTGTTGTAGCAAAGAAGATACTCTTGGCTGGTTACTTTTGGATGACTATGGAGACAGACTGCATCTAGTACGTCCGGAAATGCCATCACTGTGAGATTCATGCCGACATGATAAAGGTGCCGCCAAATGAGCTCAATGCAACAAGCTCACCTTGGCCATTCGCCGCCTGGGGAATGGATGTTATTGGTCCGATTAAGGCCACTGCTTCAAACGGACAAAGGTTTATCCTAGTAGCCATCGATTATTTCACCAAGTAGGTCGAAGCAGCATCCTACAGGGCAGTAACTAAGAAAGTCGTGGCAGACTTCGTCCGCGACCATATTGTTTGTCGATTCGGTATCCCAAAGTCGATCATCACTGATAATGGCTCCAATCTCAACAGTGACCTAATGAAAAGCATGTGTGAAACCTTCAGAATTAGCCACAAGAATTCCACAGCCTACGGGCCTCAAATGAATGGAGCTATGGAAGCCGCCAACAAGAATATCAAGAAGATATTGAGGAAAATGATAGAAAAGCACAAACAGTGGCACGAGAAGTTATCGTTTGCTCTATTGGGGTATCGCACCACAGTCCGCACTTCGACCGGGGCAACCCCCTATATGCTGGTTTATGGTACAGAAGCAGTCATTCCCGCCGAAGTGGAAATCCCTTCCTTAAGGATCATACAAGAAGCTGAGCTCGACGATGTAGAATGGGTGAAGAGTCGTTACGAGCAGCTAGCTCTTATAGATGGGAAAAAAATGAACGCAGTGTGTCATGGTCAACTTTATCAGAACAGAATGTCCAGAGCTTTCAACAAGAGAGTCAAGCCAAGACAATTCACACCGGGGCAGTTGGTATTAAAGAAAATTTTCCCGCACCAAGATGAAGAAAAAGGGAAGTTCCCTCCCAACTGGCAAGGTCCGTATATGGTTCACCGGGTTCTGACAGGAGGAGCCCTCATACTTGCAGAAATGGACGGAGAAGTTTGGCCAAAGCCGATTAATTCAGATGCAGTCAAGCGCTACTATGTGTAATCTTTATGTTTTCCCTACATGATGTAAATTGAACTACGCCTGACCTGATTCCCGTTTAAGAGGGGATACGTAGGCAGCCTATGGGTTCGGTCAGAATTTAAAAAAATCCATTCCCCCCCAAAATCGAAAACTGGGGCAGAATTTAGAGGAGGACCCTCAAAATTCCAAAGTAATTTCAACCAATCATCACAAGCAGCAGCGAGAAGCATCAACCCATTAAACTGGGGCAGAATTTTGAGGAGGAGCAAGAGAGGTTGCAATGTCTCGAACCGTGTCACAGTCGTCGGGTTATCTAAAAATATTTTAATCATATATCTATGCTTTTACAAAATCATGCATGTTTAATTGTTTATTATCAAAACTGCTTTGTTCAGCAACACTATCCCATTGATACATACAGTATCACCATATCAAAGCCAAGCAGGTCAAGCAGAGCCAGCGGGGATACGAACTAACCTCCCCTTTTACAAAACTCATGATTTTGCTTTGGGTGCAGGCGTTTGGATTGCGAAATCATCAAACATGCTATACACTCACGAGACAAACATTAATACAACTCTCAAAACCGTTGCGTTTACTCATATTTGCTATCCAAACATATCAGTGACATTCCGTGTGTCACAGTGTCTCCAGCAGTCACGATGTCGCAATCTACTATCAGCTAAGAAAAGCCCTGTTACCATTTGCCCTTTTATTTCTTGCATATGGCTACCATTCTGCCTTCCGAGGTTAAGCTCTACCTCTATCTGCATTTGCATTGCATAAGGCTACTATTCTGCCTTCCAACTTGCATAAGGCTACCATTCTGCCTTCCGAGGTTAAGCTCTACTTCTATCTGCATTTGCATTGCATAAGGCTACTATTCTTCCTTCCAACTTGAATAAGGCTACCATTCTGCCTTCTGAGGTTAAGCTCTACCTCTATCTACATTTGCATTGCATAAAGCTACTATTCTGCCTTCCAACTTGCATAAGGCTACTATTCTGCCTTCCAACTTGCATAAGGCTACCATTCTGCCTTCCGAGACTAAACACTGTCTCCATCTGCATTTCACGGGCTGAAAGATCGCCCTGTACTACATCTGCATGGGCTGAAAGATCGCCTCATATTGCATCCGCACGGGTGAAAGATCACCACATCTGCATTTTATGGACTGAAAGATTGCCTCATACTACATCTGCATGGGCTGAAAGATCGCCTCATACTACATCTGCATGGGCTGAAAGATCGCCTCATATTCCATCTGCACGTCTGAAAGATCGCCACATCTACATCTGCATGGGCTGAAAGATCGCCTCATATTGCATCTGCACGGCTGAAAGATCGCCACATCTGCATCTCATGGGCTGAAAGATCGCCTCATACTGCATTTCATGGGCTGAAAGATCGCCCCATACTACATCTGCATGGGCTGAAAGATCGCCTCATATTGCGTCTGCACGGCTGAAAGATCGCCACATGCTACTGCATCCTTCATGGGCCGAAATACCGCCAACTTATCCAAAGGCGTCATCGTTCGGAGGCACCATCCTCATAGCCCGAGAACACCATGCCTGAGGATCCCTTTCAATCTTTTGTATATCATTATTCAAAGGCATCATGGTTCGGAGGCACCATCTTCATAGCTCGAGAGCATCATTTCATGGCCTCGAATCCTTTATTACACGCTTCATGGCCCAGGACGTCATGGCCTAAGGACGTCATCCTAACCGTCCGAAGGCAGCACTCATGGTCCAACGGGAACTTGCATCACGTCTAATTTTATGCACGATATACGCTTGTATCGTTTCTATTTGCAGGTAAAACCGGTATGCGACGGCCATCCCGGCAGGAGCCCGCTCCAGTGCCCGCTCCAGTGCCCGCAGCCACATCAAACCTAACCATTTCAGTAAGCCACTCACTCGACCAGCTCGAAATATTGCATTCGTTCTTGGAAAATACCCATCGGCATACTCCGCCGACGGATCCTGAACTACATACGGCCGGTTCCTGTAAAACCAGGGATATGTAGGCAGCTCAGAAGCCAGGGTGCGGCCTGAACCTCTCCCAAACCGTTTTGCTCGGTCAAAATTGGCCATAATATCTGTTTGGCTCAAAAGATACTAATTACTTTGTAAGCGAAAACAATCAAAATGAATCAAAGGTAAATCGTAATCGAATATAATTAGACCTAGAAATATGTATTATGCTTGTGATTGTTTCAACAACTTGGATATTCGAGAGAGAGTAAGAGAAAGCTTGTTGAGAGAGAGAGAGAGAGAGAGATATAGAAAGAAAAGACAGTTTATTATTGAAAAGATCTCCCCTTTACAACATTGGGATTCTCCTTTATATAACAAGAGAACCCCCTCAAAAATAATAAAATAATACAGGGATAGGTCACGTGCTTTAGAGGAGACGACGAGAACTAAGGACACGCTTTCGCTCTGACATTCTTAGGTCGTCCCCTCTACTTCTGCCATTGCTTAGTCGTAGGTCGTTGCTACCATAGTGGGCAGAATTCGATCCCATACAGATAGTCCCTCCGTTTGTTGGTGACGTACCGAAGTGCGTCGCCGATGGACGGAACCATGATCCTTGTACTAAAAAATTTTGACCATGTTTGGAGACGACGACGTGGGGAGGGCGATCATTTGAATTTGTCGATCTATTGGCGCGCAATCCCTTCCCTGAGATGACGTCACCATATGTAGGCGTCATCATTACGAGCGTGTTCCGAGAAGGCTACAAAAAAGTGTTTCTGGACGCCTTGTTTCCCGTGCCTGGTCTAGGGTTTATGCCTCTTCGATTTCCAACGCACTACCCATAACCTATAAAATAGGAAGGGTTCAACTTAATCTAACTTTAGATCATCTGCAAACGTTTTCCAACTAATTTTCAAAAGGAAACGCTTCCTTATTACCGAGAAATCCGACCGTTCTCTAAAGAAGTAACTTGTGGTGCGTAGTACAATCACTCTATCTAATCAGAACATTATGAAACAAAGACCTAAACGGGAATAACATCCGGGGGCTCTAAAATAATCATGCTGAACATCACGCCTCCATTCACGGGCGGCAGATAAAGAGAGAGAAAGGGGAGGATCCTCACCCCCTTTCACCGTAGATAACGTCGCTCCAGAAGCAGACTTCTTATTAGGAGGGACTTATCAACGGGATTCTCACACCGAACAATCTTGGGCGAGAATCTGAGTTAAAATCAAACATGATTTAGATACTCCTCGTGTGTCGTATGATATAACCGCTTCACGTGGAGATGGTTTTGGTGCAGGAGCGGACTATAGCGAATACCCATAAGACCGGATACTGTATCTCGTTTTATGAATAATCCTTTTGATCGGCTACGGGCTCCGCTACATTTTTCCCATTGGCGGAAAGAACTCTGCGTTACTCACAGAATGTGGTCCCACCCTAACTCACTCCGTATACCTAAAGGTATGTAGGGTAATGTCTCACAATACGCGGAGCTGGTTGGGCTGGAAGTGTCTCCGCACACCTGTTGCAGTGGCTACTTCAGCGCGGCTACTCTGAGGGGCAACCGATGTATACATCTCTAAAGAATCGGCGGCTCGAAAGGGGTTAGTTGGTGGCAAACCCGATGATCGGCGCTAACCGGGGCTATTCGGCGGTAGAATACTTCTTTAATCAAAGACGGAGCACCTGGTGTCTTAACCCCGTCGGAGTTCCCTAAAGGATGGAATTCGAGCACGTAAGTATTACCACTCCGTCGAGTCGTTTATCGTACGTGACTTTAGCGGGTTCGATTATACCGACCTTATGAATTTTTCTGTTATTTTGCAGTAATAGCTGTCACAGTCCCCGGTTCATAACGATATCAAAGAGCGGGTTGTCCGGTTGCTGCCATCTCGCGAGAGACCTTTTAGTACATGGGCTGTAATTTCAGTATTGACAGTTAACGGTCCCGCGCGACCCTTATAGGTAATTTCTTCGATTTGTAATTAGTAACGCTTTCACTTATTCGTCAGCTAAATCACATTTTTGCGAGGTCGAAAGTGCTCCTAAAAGGAGGGCGATCGCGCATCCGCCTCCTCCCGATCAGATTTGGTCATAATATGGCAGGGAGAATACTATTGTGCTTCTGTCAGGGCAAGGGGTTCCCGGTACGCCTCTTACAAAAAGGCCTGCTACCTGCCGGAGGCGGCTCCACAAATGAGCGGGGTCATCAACATTGTCTCCGCAACCTGCTGGACTAGAGCCTTCCGAGGCGCGAGGAAGGCCTGAGAGAGAAAAAGGAGGAGGCTCGTGATGGGTAAGGTGGTAGCGGGACTCGGAGAGGCGAAGAGGGGTGACGAGTCCTCGCCAAACAGACTAGGCCTGTCTTATGGCCGACGCCATCCGTTCGGGTGGAGCAGGTGTGTTATGGTGGTTGCGGTTACCAGGGCGGGAACACGCCCTCGGACTGCCAGAACTTGATTGTTGTAGGATGTCGCAGCCCACCGTCCTCTCTCCCCCTCAGTCGCTTCACCCCACGATCCACGCCTCCAGTGATTCCATACCCGCCTCGGCCTGACACAGGGGGGGCGATGAGAACCACCCTGCGAGGCTGGCGCAATGAGCCGAGCTGGGTACTGTTGCCTCGCGCACAACTCTGACATTAGACTTATTCGGGTTGGCTGCGCCGTCCCGAACGAGGCAGTCGATGGCATAAAACCTCTAAGGTTGCTCGGTTATGATGGCATTGCGAGGCCTTAAACGGCTGTTTGCTACTCCCGCCCGTAGGAAGGACAGGCCTAACCGATAGTGCGATTTGGTACAGCTCGGGCTCATGTCGCCCGAGTCGGTTGGCTCATCGCCGACCTTGTTGGTAGCGACGGCTGGGGGGACAACTGCTGAGAGCCCGCCGAGAATGTGGATGAGGAATGGCGGAAAAACTCTGCACGCGTAGAGATGACAGCAGAACCAGGATCTGGCCGGCACATCGTGATTCCAGGGGCTTACAACTTGTGTACAATGCACAACGAGGGGGCTTGCACTGGAGATGGCCTATGTGTGCTGCCTGAGCGCGAGAAATGCTGAGCGTTGTCAGCGACGCGGAGCTGTCACGGAGGGTCGCTGGTATGGTCGTACAGGTAACTTTCTGTTCTTCTCCGTGTGTTGTAAGTTGATTTTTGAATTGCGTACTTAACTTTATATGCATGTACGTATATTCCTTCTTTAGAAATCTGGTTGTCTGAAGTGGAGAGGAGGCGCCGTTGAGGAGAGAGAACGACCATGTTTTGGATGGAACGATTAGGTGAAGAGTACAAACGGTATGGCGCTCCAAGCCTCAACGCCGGCAGAGCGGGCACGTTCTTCCGGCAGATCCAACTTCTCAGTGTTCGGGAAGGCATCGAATAGAGGGAGGCACAATGTGAGCCGCAGGGCGGTGATGCTGGAGAAATGGATGAAAGTTTGTGAAGGGTGGCTCGTACATTTAGCGAGCTATTGATTCACTCCTTAAGCTGGACGGGTTACGAGAGGATGTGTGGAGCTCAGCCGTGGATCGAGCGAGGATAGGTAGCGGATCTTCAACCGATAGGGTGCCTATGCGTATGCATTTAGTCGCACAGCGCGGAAGCTAAGGCGGCTAAGATGAGTCCTTCCGCATTCGCGTATCTGCCACACGACCATGTCGCGGTCGGAAGGACGCAGAACGCTTTAAGATTGCGCTAGAGATTTGATGTGGGTAACTAATGCGGAGGCCAAATTGGACGTGTATAGAAAACTTCTATGGGCGGGATGGGCGTGCTCTCCGAGGAGGTAACGCCTTCCGGAGCTAGTGGCGTGAGGCTCGAGGCGTGCTCCGTGCCCGTGAGCTGGTGGGTAGTCTCCGCTTCTCATGACCGAAGGGGTGACTCTTCGGCAGACGTCAAACGGGGGCTGAAACGTCAAGACTCATAGGGGTTTAACTGGAGAACTTACGTCTCGGTGGCGAGTAGTGTATCGAGGACGCCCAAGCATGATGGCGATGGGTAAATTAAGTCTGGCGGGGCTCTTTAAAGATTTGTATAGGTTTGCCGCTTACCTATATCTTTTGCGGATAATGTAGACGAACTAAATGTAAAATAAATTATTGTATTGGGTGCATATCGTACGTTAGAGAATGAAATATCTTGGTGTTGGATGTGATGGGTAAAATTTCTGGTGTTCGTTCTGTTGTTTATGACATATTTTGTCTCTGTCGAGCTTGGCTTGGCGCATCGGTTGTGACGGCTTTAGGCCCGATAGGACGTAACTTTCGACTGTCGTTGAATGTGGTTATTCGTTCATCGTCGATTCGTGGGTCGACGATAACATTTGGCGATCGGCCTTTTTGGCCAATAGGGTGTAACTGTTCATACTTTGCGATTAGGAAGTGTTCGGTTCGTCGTTTGTCGATCTGTGGTCGACGCTGCATTGTTGTGCGTTATGGCTCTTTAGGCCCATAGGGTTGATAACTTACAACTTCAGGTTAGAAGTGTTAGCGCCCCCCCCCCCGGCAGCCCCCCCCCTTAACCAGTTCGAAATGATGTCGAGCGTGTCGACGATTAATCGGCAATAAGGCCTTGTGTGTCTCCATAGGGTGTATATTCGTTTTCAACTGTCCGTTGAAGTGTTTATCCGTCGTCGTCCAGCGAGGTCGACGATTATTGGCGATGGCCTTTGGACCCATAGGATTTCGCCTAACTTCAACTGTCCGTTCTGAAGTTTATCCGGTCTGTCGTCAAGCGAGGTTCGAGCGATCTATTGTGCGTATGGCCTTTGGCACATAGAGCATGTTAACTTCACTGGGTCGTCTGAAGTGTCTTACCGTCGTTCGTCGAGCAGGCTCGACATCCAATTCGGCGATGGCTATATGGCCATAGGAGTCACCTTAAAACTGTCGTTGGAAGGTGTTAGTCCATCCGTCGTCGAGACGACGGTCGACGATTCAATGGCGATGCCTTTGCCATGGGATGTAACTTCAACTGTCTGTTGATAGTGTATCGACGTCGTCGTCGAGTCGACTGGTCGACGAGTTTATTGGCGATGGGCCCTTTGCCTATAGATTAATTCAACTGTCGTTGAAGTGTTTCCGTGTTCGTCAAGCGTTAGGTCGACGATACTTGGAGGTCGGATGGCCCTTTGTGTGCCTAGGATGTTACTGCTTCAATTCTTGTTGAGTTCGGTGGATTATCTCTCGTCGTCGTTGAGCGAGGTCGACGATCATTGGCGTTATGGCCTTGGTTCCTATGGGTAATGTAGTTCACATGATAGACTTTGAGGATGTACGTCGTCGTCGAGCGTGGTCGACGATTATTGCGATAGGCCTTTGGGGCCTACTACCGGCTTGTAACTAATCTACTGTCATTGAAGTGTTTATATTCCGTCGCTTCGCGAGCGAACGGTCGACAATCATGGGGCGATGGGCCTTTGGCCAGTAGGATGTAACTTCAACTGTTGATATGAAAGTGTTATCCGTCGTCATTCGAGCCGATTGGTCGACCAGATCATTGGCGATTGACCTTTGGCCCATTTGCGCATGTAATTCCGAGACTCGTCGTGAAGTGTTTATCACGTCGTCGTGAGCGATGGTCTCGCCGCGATTATTGCGCGATGGTGCCTTTGGTCCCATGGCATGTACTTCAACTAGTTCGTTGAAGATGTTATCCGTTTCGTCGTCGAGCAATTGAGCTCGACGATTATTGGCGCATGGCCTATGTGCCCAATAGAGATTGTAATTCAACTGTGATTGAGTGTTATCCGTCGTCGTCAGCTCGAGGTCGACGATCATGGCGAATGGCCTAGCCGTCTGTACATAATGGAGAACGCGGGCCTTAGCGTTACATAATAGGACGTTGGTGGCCTTAGCCTGCTTACATAACTCGGAGTTGAGGCCTATAGCCGCTCTACTGATGGAGTTGGTCGCCGAGTCCGCTTACATATGGGAGTTGGTGGCCTTAGCTTCTTAGCATAATGCGAGCTTTCAGGTGGCCTCAGCCCGCTTACATATGGGAGACTCAACTAGCTGGAGTCGCTTTATCTATATTAGACTCTGGAGAATGGCGTCGACCAGGCCGTGTATTGATTAACCTGATCTTCCATACGCCCTCTCTGGTCGTTACTCCTTCCGCGCCTCGGTCGTGGTAACAAACTCCCGAGGGAAAAGCCCAATTTTGGGTGGACAAAACTCAGTAAGGGGAAAGAAGTAACGGACTCGGGAGCACGCCCCTGTAGAGAAATGAGCTACTTGAGTGGCGATTTGTTCTCATCATGTTTGGGAGTATTTTTATTGCCTCCATGTTTCAACTGGAATGCTCCTTTCAGCCTGGGCATCTAGCTGTGATTTCTGTTATTTTCGGGGCCCGCTCACCATTGGCACGCCAGTTTCCCTTCAGTCTGGGGTCATTTTGACGCCGAATTTTGCGCTTTGAGGACGTAGTCGCCATCGTTGAACGCGGTCGTATTTTAAGATTTTAATGTTGCTTATATCACCTTTCCGACAACTTGTTGGCCTTGTTGAGTTCGTGATTCTTATGTGGCATATCCTTCTCGTTCTCAATTCCTCGCTCGAGGTCTTTGAAGCTACGCAGTGTTTCGTTCTCTGCTCCGCTGGTATCGGGATATTAATCTCAGGGACTGAAGTTACTCCGATTTTGACTTGGTAAGTAGGACCCTGTGTCGGTTCGTAGACAGTGAGTATGGTGTTTATCTCCTTGTGCGGATTGGTTGTCGGTTGTCCGGTGGTGCCCATTAGTACCCGGATACTCTGGTAGTAAATTCGGCAGCCAGAGCCCTTTGGACCTTCGTGTCGAGTTTGACTCTTTCAGTATGCTTTCAATTATTGTTTGTCTGGAGCTGTATGGTCTGTCTGGGCACATTGGCGCATGGGTGGATATGCGTGGAATGTACCGTTTCGATGTGCCATTTGTCAAAGAACCTCGTAGTGGTTACTCGTGGTTTTGGCCCGAGTAACTGGGGGCGCGATTTATGCACGCCTGTATTTCTTGGTGCCGAAACGGGCAATATGATCGTTATTTTTTCCATTATGAAGGCGATGACTTCTTGTTTCGCGCGTATTTTGCGGCATACGCTACCTGCTTCTACCTGGCACTTGGAGATAATATGTCTAGTCCAAGGTCAAACCAACTAACAGAAGATCGTAACCTTCCTCGTCGCGCTCGCCAAAGGCGGAGGGGGACTGTAGTTAGGTCTCAATCTTCCTCATTTGATGAGGGCCAAGGTGATGCGTTACCTGCACGTGGTAGGTGGCTCTGCAACGGTGTCGGATGTATCTATGCGCGGGGCGTGACTATATGTTGTCTACGGTACATTTCTGCACATATACGAACGTACTCTGCCTGCCTCCTCTTATTCCCATTGTGGGCTGTAGTCAGGACCTGGCTACTGATGGATTGCTCACACAGACGGAGAGCGCGGATTGCCGGTAATGTTCTTGTCGCTCACACAGGCTAGGCCCTCGTGTACCTCTTCGAGTAGCTTAGCCTTTTTCTGGTGTTGGCCAAGCACTTCAGCGAGGGGTCCGCCAATAGCTTGCTTTTGTACAGATCGTGTACTTATTTACAGCACGAGTATCGGGCGGTTCTGTACCGCGACTTTTGGTCTGATTCTTTGTTCTGTCGAGCGGGAGGTTGTCCCGTCTCAGCTGTGATAGGGGAGTTATAAACTGGATTGTTTTCCGACCACGCTCCAAGTCTTGGGCAGATGTTATAAAGAGGAGTCACACATATCAGTGTGTGAATCGGTCAGTGGTGAATTTCGCGAGCGAAGGTATGACTATTTTCGCGCACTTGCTTGATGTTTTTGGTCGGCTGCATGCCAATTTGGCTAGGCCGTCTGTTCTTCGACGTTCTTGCGCCCTTTCGGGATTCTCATCCAGCGACATTCGCTCGCTGAACTACGCACATTGCGAAGCCTCAGTGTTTGGGAATCTATATTCCGTACCCGTGAGTATAATGCTGCAAGTGACATGGTGGTTACGTTCTGATTTCCTAAATGGATTTGTGGTAAGAGGGTCAACGCAGGACTAGCCTGGTTTAGCCACTATTAATTGTATGAATCGACGTTGCATGAGGATGAGTCGTCGGGCTCCGCACCTTGATGGGCACTTCGCGACTAGACACCAGTATGGCGTCTATTTCATATCTGCACGCCATCTGTACTCGGAAATGAGCTCTGTTGTTTAGTCAATCTCGAGGGGTTATAGACGTGGAGTGGTGACTAGACGACGTCTATTAAATCTCGCACCGCAAGTGGGGAGAACTCGGTGCGAGTGAGGTAGATGTTATTCCATCAGATACGCGCTTGATGAGAGACCGAGAGCGTATTGTCATTTAAATGCAACGCCTTCAAGGTCCAAGAGTGTGAGATGGGTACCGGCTATAAGGCTCCGTCGGGAAAGCTAGGGCAGGTTATGGGCACAGCATTTTATAGTGCGCAAGTTTATGTTGGCAGACTTCAACATTGGGTCAAGAGTCTTTGTATCTATTGCCATGCAAATGCTAATAGAGGTAGGGCTATTACCTCGGAAGGGCCAGAAGGTGAGCCAATATGCAAGAAATGAAAGGGGAATGGTAAAAATCGGGCAGACAAACTTTTCTTTGCCATAGGTCACCATAGTTGCAGACTTGATGGTCGTTTCTCTGGGTGCGGATCACTATCGGTGATATGTAGTCGCTGCTGCTGGGAGGAACACTGTGGACGACTCTCATACGACCCAGGAATCTGTCCGAGCTGAGCGTCTGCACTGAATTGAGCCTTCGGGTTCGGTTAATAGGTGCTAGGAAATTGCTGTCTAGCAGAGGGACAGAGCAGTACGGGTTTATTTAGGAGAACGTTTTATAGGATGTACATCTAAATGTTTGGTCCTTGTGAGGATAAGAGTAACAATGGTGTTGATGGTCTAAGCTTTTCTGCTGAGATAATGACCAAGATGCACGCACCCGAGCTCTCTCGCAAGGTGTGGCCCAATACCGATAGCATATCACAGTCAGACTAGTCCTCACCTAGGGTTTTTTGCTGATGTAGAAAGGGAAGGAGTTAAGTTCGATATCCCCTTCGGCTCTGCTTGACCTCTTGGCTTTGATATGGTGATGCTAGTATGTATAGATAAATGGTGAAGGATAGGTACTTGCTGCGCGTACCTCTTGTTTTCAACGGGCCAGGACTGGGGCAGACCTACAAGCTGACATTTTGATGCAATCGGAAAACCAACTGCCTAGGTAGAACATGCATTGATATTTATGTAAAAAGGGCAAAATGAGGGAGTATACTGGGATCACAGATTATTTTGCTAGGGTAACCCCGAAGGTTGCTTTAAACTGTAGCAGATCGCGCGGTTTGGCGCGGAAAGACAATGGCATATCTCTTTCTCTCCTTCAAAAATTCTGCTTCCTCAACTATGTTTTTATTATAAGGCGGCCGCGCACCGCCTCTTCACCGCCTCCCCGCCAGGGCGGGGCCATTCCTGTTTCATTGTTAGAGTCCGCGTAGATGGTTTTTCTCAATTAGCGTTAAAAATATATTTTACCTTGGGCTGTTCGCATTGGGCTAGAGCGCCATTCCGCATGCAAAATGAACTTTGTGGCGACCGTTAGGGCTGGCTATATAAACTGTCTTTCGGGGGCTGAATCAATGGAAAATCTTATTTTTAATATATTTTAACACCTCAGTTTTTTGCTGTGCACCATTGGTCCATTGAGGTTATGTCCTGCCGCTGTCAGCTCTTGATCCTGTCTGTTAAAAGCGGGATCTAGTAGGTATCATGCGTTACGTTCGATACTCTACATCATGTTCAGGGTATAGACTATAGAAGAACTTTTAACATACAGGATAGGAAGAGCCTTGAAGTACGTACTGTCCATCTGGATACGCTTAAGATCGGCTTCTGAAGTCGAACGACTTTTCTTCCGTCTATGGGGCATTTTCTTACTTTACAAGTATCGCAGGCGTACCTGCTCGGAGTCAGGATCACTCAAACGGAGCATATTCCCATTTACAGATAAGTCCGGAGCCGTGTGTCTATAGCTTGGTGTGTAGTGGCCGACTTTACCAGAAACTATATACCTCGTTTTCTGCACTCGCTCTATCATCTTGGAGTGCCGCGTAAACACATAAGTCTTGCCTAATTCTATAGGCATATGAATATCTCCTTGAAGCCAGTATTTGGTACTAAGCCTATGATACAATAACCACTGCTGGTCTCGATTCCTCGAGGATCCGAAGAGGCGACTCTGGGTACTTTCCGCATATGGAAATACTCGCTTCGAGCTTATCTTGACACTAGGGCTGGTGGACAGATTTCTGTGAGAGTACGTTAAAAATAGGTCTTGTTAATTACGTAGTATTGCGACATAACCTTGCGCGTTCGATTCATCATTCTGTGACTTTTTACGCCCATGACGCAATTCCTTAAGTTTGTGAGTAACAGGAGGTAGCTAGAGCTAGCTCTGGGTAAAGCGGGCTATCAGCATGCTCCAGACTCACGCATCATTCTTTCGCTGGTGCATCGTGGCGTCCGAGAAGCTTCAACTAGAGACGCCTTTGCATGATGTATGTGTGTAGCCTGGTAACAAGGGGAGACGACGAATCCTGTTCGGGAGCATGGTCCTTTGTCCTCAGGGAGATCCTATATGGTATCAGAGAGGTCCGACTCAGAGGGCAAGCTAAGACTTTCGATTCTTACGCTCAGATCAATTCCGCCCGCATATTTCATTGTGGGTGTCCGTTGACCCAAGACGCCAACGAGTTGGTCGGGAGCCGCATTGGGGATATGTGTTGGTTATTCCCTCTGAGATCTGAGCCCGATTGGCCCACGCTAGGGTAGATGATACAAAAGACGCCGTATTTATTTTACCATCATGCGCTTACAGCGCACGTTTACCTTGCTTTATTCATCCGCGTCAGATGGTCCTCCCACCGCACGTATTATGATTTATAGGCATCTGGAGATGGGTCCATCATTAGTAGGTGAAGTGTTCTTCCGACACGTGTTCGGGTATGCATTCGGTATGGTACTCTTTCGCTAGAAGCTTGGCCGTGCACGGGATAGAAGATGTGTATGATTACGAGGTGGCTTGAGGAATGAATACGTCTCTAGTTTGTGAGGTGGTGGTCCAAATCTAGCTCCTCTGTTCGCGTAAGTGATCTCGTCAGGCATTTTACATGATTAAAGCTGGAGAATTCCGAAGGCAGGATAAAGCGATAAATAGAGATATATTCGGCGTGGGAGTCAAGTTACAAGAAGACACAATTGCATTGCGTATCTTCTAGATTAGGGAGTCATGCAGAGAGAGAGTGATAATTTCAGTACCGATCGTAGAGATCATGCATTTTCTGGAGTGTTTGGGAGCGGATTTACCAGGCCGGAATTCGGAGAAATAGACCAGCAAATTTAAAGGGTTCGCATACTTAGGTACGATGAGGGAACTGAAACACTCCTCTTAACGAGCTGTTTATCGTAGGAGCAAGCTTCCGTGTGGGTCGTTGACAGGCATTCTAACACGGTACAGTCGATGCTGGGTATAGCCTCTACTGCTGATTTCCGTATCTCCGATTAGTCGCAGGCTCGGTATTGAGCTGTTAAAGTGGAAGTCCACGAATCGCATCGCGAGCTGTAGGCGTGGCGCTAGCATCGCTGCAGGCATTAGAACCTGTGTTCTCCGCGAGGTTCTACGTTAGTATAGGGACGATTGCCGGTCGTCGTACGAAGAACTGCTTAGGCAAGTTATCAGAACTCGTGAAGTTGAGTCGCTCACTGGTGGAGCACGGGTGCCGACAGGATAAGGGCGAACAGGCTTTGAATGCCGAGTTGAGGGGATAAGGGCATTGGGAGCTCAAATTGGTGGCGAGCGCTTGTCACCTGGGGTCTATTGATACACACCCTCACTCGAGAGTGTATTCAAAACAGGTGCGCTTCCAATGCCAATCATTGAGGGCTGGGGGCAATAAACAGTGGATGTCAGCGCTTGAGTTTAGATCCGGAACAGTGACTCTGAGAAGGATGGGCAGATATGCCTTACTGTCATGGCCGGTGATATGTGTATCCACTGTTGCCAAAATAAAGAGGAATCGTCGAGACCCGTGGAGTATCTTCGTTGTGCTAAACGACAAGTACTGACATATACGCTATGTGGGAGACGAGCGCCACGCCAGCAGGTATATTCCGTACGTGAGCTGGAATGGAGTCTGCTGACTAGGTTGTCATAGTATCTATAGTTGGACTTGTGGATGAGAACGTGGAAAAGTGGTATTCCAGCGTATAGCGAGACATGCAGCTCGCTAAATAATACAGGCTCAATGAGTGGAGCACCTCTTCGGGAGGTCTAACGCGCCTTCACTGAAATATTGAGCGACAAAGTTTAGAAAGAGACCTGATGCATATAGTAGCGGTTGAAATTACCGTCGCACGATACGCGGTAGATGTGGGTGTAAGTGAATACGTGTGCTGATTAACTTCAGAGCACACGCTTGGCAGCTTTTGGAAATGAGCGTTAAGAGCGACATGCCGGATGATAGGACTCATGCATATCTGGGTATCAGGATAAATAGCAGTGGACGACGCAATGGTCCTTTCGGGTCGAGCATCAGCAGTGCCATCCGACGTATTCTGCCTTAAGACTGTCAGTATAAGTCTGCTTATGGCGATCACGAGTAAAGGTATGAAGCCAAGGGATCGCGTAGATAGGCATGCGCACCATAGTACACGATAGAGCTCAATGTACTCGTGAGAAAACACGGCAGACCACAGGAAGGAGTCGGACACTCGGTGAGCTATATAACGAGAGGGCTGGAGACGCTAACTCGTTATGTGACATGTGATATGTCGAAAGTCATCCCCACGATGGCACCGGTCACGTGAGGTATCGCGATGGGCAAGGTAGATAGATAGTGTCTCGTCAGATTCAGAGTTGTGAGTTTGAAGAATTGGCCTCGTGTAAACTTTTACATGAGATGAGATGGTGAGATGATCGACTGAATCGATACGCGACTTGCCGTTGAGATTGGGAACGCGAAGATATTTATCGCTATGATGCGTGAGAGCTTGCTGGGCGAAGGAGGCTTGGGCGCATTATAGCAGTGATCGGCCTGAGCCACTTTCCGTGGCTGCTAATGTGATGTACTTCTCCTCCTTATTCGGCTGAGACAACTCCTCAATCTTGAGGATCATGCCATTAGTCTAGAATACTGCAGGAAGATTCTGTCCTATCCTGCAGCTGCCGTTCATGCTCCTACTGCAATCTTCAAGTTTAGCGCCTCGTTCTTGGGTGAGAACTGCGCACTAGGACATTTGATTCCTCATGGCGGGGTTTGATTTCATCTTGTTATGTACCTTGGGTTGCGCCTCAACTTCCTTCTCCACGAGATGCGCTACAGACTATTTGTCAGTAGGGAGAGAAACGCAAAGTAAAGGAGGTCGGTTGAATATAATCACAATATGAGGTGGAGCATGACTGCTCTCTGAATGTCCTATTACGGAGTGTGGGCGCAACGGAGCCATAGCCTTGCAGTCCTGCTCTTCAAGATGATGGCTCTAAGGCGCTTTGCGGGTGTAACGTATTCCGGGCGAGGATCTGACGTATGTGCTTAGTTGGCCAGGGGACTTTCCTGTTGTATGGCATTATGGCGGAACGGAGGAGTTGTCGTCCGGCCCGCGCGTTTGGGCGATAGCCGTGAATCCCATCCTTGATGGTCTGTTGCTCTTATGCCAACTGTCTTGTCTGGTTTAGGAAGCTCTTCTGGTGCGGTTGGTGCGTTCGTTGAGGCTCATAACCTCATTCCTGAGAATACGTACTTCTTTCGAAGCCACCAGTATCGGCGAGTTGTAGATCTTCCTCATCGATCAGAATGGTGGAGAGTGACTACTTTTCACTCATGACGTCCGTACGCAATTAGAATAGCTATTGATCGGTTTTGCTCTCATACCGAACACGGATACTCTGCTCAGCACTCGTTCATTGGCAGAGGCTGGTTGCTCGGTACAATTCCATCCAAATCTTCCGATTACAAGATGTTTGGCTAGAAGCGGGGTGATCTCATCGGTTACTCTGGTTGCAAATGGCCATCTTGATAGTTCCCCTGAGTCACCTCTCACGGTCGCGGTTTTGTCGTGAAGTCAGAACGATATCGTATAACCAGGTCTCTCTGCATTGTTCTTTAGCTCCTCCTGCACGGTGGCGGGCGAACTTATCCGCCATGGTCTATATTCTTAATGTAGGTCATCTTAAGTCTCTGGCTGGCAGCTGTTGGAGCACCCAGGGGGTGCATTGTGAGCTTCTGAAGGGCTATTCATCAGACGGTCACATATTATGAGAAGTGAGTGTCGGCATCTTCGGTGGTCCGAGTCGAGGTCCCACGTTAGCATATAATATGCGCTATCAGAAGAGGTGGCATTACTTTGATTAGGTGCTTTTTTGTGATCAGGGTGAAGCGCCTGCAGCTTCCTCAGCGTCGTAAGTACAAAAGTTGTCGCTTACGAACAGAATAAAATCGTGTCCGCCCCGTTCGATTTGCATTTTGCTTAGTACCTTGAGGCTTGAGAAGCTTGATACAGGTGGAGCAATTTATGTCCTATTCTTTCTGTTCTCTGATGTCATTCTTTCTTTGACTCCTGAATCCCTGGAGTGCCTTGTTTTCGTTCTCCATTCCTCCATTTGTTTTAGGTGATGGCTGGCCAAGTGTGCCATCGGCTGGTCTGGCCATTAGGTGTGGTTGTTGTTTTTACCGTACATATCAATCGTTCACTGGCTGGTCCAGCGATGTCTGTCGGCGATACAAACGGGCTTACTAAACCTGTGCTTGTTGAGCGGTATATCATCGACCGCATGTAGAGTAGAGGCTAAGGGGTGCTCATACGCGGGTGTGTGGCGTGTACCAAGACTGAGCGCTATGTTGCTTTCACATACAGTACTTCTCTGTAGACTCGGTGTCGGTGTGCTTAAATAGGGTCTGATTGTACAGTGGCACACCTCGCGTTCATTTCGGTTGCATGATCGTCAGATCTTCAGATGGGGAGGGTGAGATTTCCTCCTTTGAGTGCTACCAAGTGTTGTGCTCAAGAATGTTTTTCTTTGCGGCCCTCGTTAGGGGGCCTACTGAGGTTGGTTGTGATGCCTGCATTGCTTTTCCAATCTTGCGTCATTTCCACCATTTTTCGATTTTTTCAGTAGGGTGTGAAGGAAGGTGGTTTATTTTTGATGTTCTAGTTGAAACTAATGATTTCGATTGCCGAAATCCCCACAGACGGCGCCAAATTATTGTGGCTCCAAAAGATACTAAATTACATTTGTAAGCGAAGAAATCTAAAAATGAATCAAAGGTAAATCGTAATCGAATATAATTAGACCTTAGAAATAATGTATTATGCTTGTGATTATCTTCAACGCAACTTGGAATGATCGAGAGAGAGTAAGAAGAAAGCTGTGAGAAGAGGAGAAGAGAGAGAAAGAGAGATAAGAAAGAAAAGACAGTTTATTATTGAAAGATCTACCCCTTTACAACATTGGATTCTCCTTTAATATAACAAGAGAACCCCCTCAAAAATTAATAAATAATACAGGGAAGGTCACCGTGCTTTAGAGGAGAACGCACGAGACCTAAGATACGCTTTCCTTGAACATTCTTAGGTCGTCTCTACTGTCGGCATTGCTTAGTCGTAGCGCGTTGCTACCATAGTTGGCAGAATTCGATCCATACAATATCTTTACCGAAAATTCTTTATATTCTCCGGTAAAGAGGGGCAGCTCGTTGACACCCAATTTTTTCCCTAATACGTATTTTTCATATGCAAAAACTTTCAAAATAGCTATATAAGCAATATCATAAGTAGTAAATTAGAAAGTGCTTTCATGAGTGTGATTTTCATGGAATGTGATTCAAAGATTATAAAATGATGATTTGTTTGTTCCCGCTTTTAGGTATCAAAGTAAATCTCAATAATTACTATGCCACAAGATTATCATTTTGGTTTTTATTCAATGCATATTGTTATTCGCATATCTTATGCTAGAAATAATCAGCCAAGAGTAAATTTTGCATCAACAATTTTACAAGTTATGATTTATTACTAGTAACGGATCTTATTATCTAGATTTTGATAAGTAATGTGAGCAATATTAGCTTCTTTTAGAGATTTAATGGTAGGCGATGGTTTATTCACACAAAATTAGGTACTGGTTTTTTTAAAATAAATTATGTATGTATGGGCTTTGAATCATTTTAGTACCTTTTAATGCTGTAATTCGATACAAGGAAGATTATTTGTTATTATTGTTTTATAATCAATATATGAAAATTGTGCTTCTGTTAAAATGGTTACGCCGCATTTTATTTTGAGTTATGAGCCAAAGTCGT